>NC_142788.1:8375000-8392500 GCF_988280905.1 Pimephales promelas
ATAAATCAGCTGCAGACAAGCATCACCACAGCATTTTACAAAGTCATCAACAACTGGACCATGACAAGTTTACATTTTTTCGAAGTTTTGATCAATTTTCTCCTCCCAGAGTAGGTTTTTCTGATGTGTTAACAGTTGACGGGAACTCCGTTTCCACAACGATTACGTATTTCCGTTTTTTGTGAAAAAGGTCTATTTACTCACCTCAATGTCATCCAAGATGTCCATGTCTTTCTTTCCTCAGTCGAAAAGAAGTTAAGGTTTTTGATGAAAACATTCCAGGATTTTTCTCCATATAATGGACTTACATGGGAACCAGACGGTACAAGGTCGAAAAGACAGTTAATAACAGTTTCAGATGCAGCTTCAAATGTCTTTAAACGACACCAGACGATGAATAAGGGTCTTATCATGCAAAACGATCGGTTATTTCAAAACGTATTCCAAAAATGTAACAAATGCTAGCCTTGCTCCATTCTGTGAGGCGCGTTTGTAACGTCACGTAATACGTAATTACGTTCAAAAGGTCACGGGCGACGTAGCCGGAAGTACAGAGTCAGAGTGTTTACAAGTTGAACGCATAGGTTGAACGTGAAAACTAACTCAAACGCCGTTTACAAAAAAAGGAATTAAAAGGTAAAACAACGATGTCCGACGATTTTGATTCTGTACTTCCGGCTACGTCGCCCGTGACCTTTTGAACATAATTACGGATTACGTGACGTTGCAAACGCGCCTCACAGAATAGAGCAAGGCTAGCATTTGTCCTTAGAAAAGTTACAATTTTGGAATAAGCTTTGAAATAACCGATCGTTTCGCATGATAAGACCCTTATTCATCGTCTGGTGTCGTTTAAAGACATTTGAAGCTGCATCTGAAACTGTTATTAACTGTCGTTTCGACCTTGGACCGTCTGGTTCCCATGTAAGTCCATTATATGGAGAAAAATCCTGGAATGTTTTCATCAAAAACCTTAATTTCTTTTCGACTGAGGAAAGAAAGACATGGACATCTTGGATGACATGGGGGTGCGTAAATTATCAGCAAAAGTTTTTTTCAAAAGTGAACTAATCCTTTAATTTGTCTGAAATGTGACTTAGGTGACCCACTTTTAGTGGCATTGCATAGGTTGTATGACATGAATTGTGCAAAAGTTCTGATATGATATATGTTTGTTTATATTGATTTTTTACATCACAAAAGGCAGCTGTTTTAATATCCACTGCATAAAAAATTGAAGTATTTATACATCATGGTCTTACCTCTTGTACAGCCTTTAATTTGTATTTAATAAAATAAACCAATTTATTAAAATATTAGATTTACACATTATATTTGTTAGCAATGAAGTACAAAGTTATAGTATAGAACTATAATTCTAATACTATACTATAATACTACTTATTGTAGTAAGAACAACATGGAGTTACACATGCAGTGATGAATGCTTGTTGTCATGTTTTATGGGGACTTCCCATAGACATAATGATTTGTATACTGTACAAACTTCCCTTACACTAACTCTACCCCTAAACATACCCATCACATCACACAAAACTTTCAGCACTTTTACATTTTCTAAAAACATCACTTAGTATGATTTATAAGCTGCTTTCTTGATGGGGACCAACCCCTGCCCCCCCAAACACACACACACACACACACACACGCACACGCACGCACACACACACACACACACACACACACACACACACACACACACACACACACACACACACACACACACACACATAAACATCCTCTTGTGGAGGGTCCTTAATACACACTCAACACTTAAATGAACACACACACACACACACACACACACTCTCTCTCTCTCTCTCTCTCTCTCTCTCTCTCTCTCTCTCTCTCTCTTCCTGTCAGACTTCTGCAGCTGTTTCTCTTACTCATGTTCTTAAATTCCTCTCAAAACCTGCTTTGCCAAAGTTTTCTCTCTCTCTCTCTCTCTCTCTCTCTCTCTCTCCCTCTCTCTCTCTCTCTCTCTCTCCACCATGCCTCTTTTCACTCAATCTCACTCATTTGTTTGCTTTTCTCCTTCTCTCTTCATCTGTGAGTTGTAGTGTGAATAAGATGGGATGTGTGCGTTTGAGAGAGATTCTCCCTCATAATGAATCCCAAAAAAATGTACACTGTGTCCGCCAGCTACTGACTATCTGTGTGTGTATTTTTGGATTTTCATTCATGTCACATAGGCCTGTATTCTAATAAGATTAATGAATGCTTTTAGAAATATATTATTACTTCAGATTAGCCAATGCTTTGTAAACAAATGAGACCTTGTTTTTTATAAATAGAGATAGTACATATTACATGTTGTCCCTTGTTTAAATAATCAATCAAACGCAACCAGGGTAAACTAAATCTATAACCATAACATTTTTTTTTTTTGCTTGAAATAAAATAAACAGTAACACTTTACATTATAATTACAAAATATTTTACTTTACATAACAATTACTAAATGCATTGGCTAATTCTGATGAACATTTGTTACAGTTATGGTTTGTCTTTGTTAAAAATTAGGGCTGTGCAAAAGTTAATTGCGATTAATCGCATCCAAAATAAAAGTCTGTGTTTACATAATATATTTGTGTGCGCTGTATATAATTATTTTGAATATATAAATACCTATGCATGCATGTATATATTTAAGAATTATTTGCGCTTAAATTCTGTATATATTTATAAATACATAATCTATATTATATAAATATTTTATATATGAATAACACATTTTCTTAAATATATACATGCATGTGTGTGTATTTATATATACAAAATAATTATATACAGCACACACAAATATATTATGTAAACACAGACTTTTATTTTGGATGCGATTAATCGCAATTAACTTTTGCACAGCCCTATTAAAAATACAACTGTTCATTTTTAGTTCATGTTTGCTCAGGTCCATTAAAAACATGAACAACTTTTGATTTTAATAATAGTAATAATACTATTTAATACTATTTAATAATAGTGTTAGGGTTCTGTCACTTCTGTCTAGTCTATTTCTTGGTTTTGTGTCTCATCTGTGTGTTTCATGTGCTTTCATGTTTCTGTATTGTGCTGTGTAACACACAGCTTGTACACTAGCTGTGTGCTTTCATGTTGGCATGTTTTGTGTGAACGTGTTGGCTTATGAGTGTTTTCATTAAGCCAAGTTCACACTATAGGATTTTAAGCCCGATTTATGCCCGATTTGCAAATCGTTGAGCTTGCCGACAGGTCAGGATGTTATCACGTGCAAATCGCGGGGGATTGGCAGACGATGAACGCTTGCCAATCTGTTAGTATTAAAGAGCCAACAACGCAGCGAAAACGCTCGCAGACGCCTTGCAGACGCGTCGCCGAGCCCAGAAAAATATCTAGCATGCTAGATATCCAGAGCCGTCGCGCGACTCAACCTCAGTGATGTCATGCGTACAGCCAATCATAGCAACGCATGGGTTGAGGACACCAGGTAAATCTTAGTTTATCTTTTTTTTTTTTTTGCTTTTTTTTCTCAGAGCAAATCATCGCTAATCTCATGAAGTAGCGTGTGTATGACACGCCAATTCGTATTTCCATTTTTGGCATGCTATCAAGACGCATAATTGCTTTTCACCGTGTTTATGAACGCCGTTGACTTAACATTATTACTGTATATACTGTATAAATTTATGACTTACCTCAACCCCGTCCCTAAACCTAACCGTCACTGGGGTTAATGGCATTTATGACTGTTCCCTTACCATCCTAGGGAAAAAAAGGTCGGTCCCCAGATGTAGATCTACATTTTGCTTCGTTTCGCGCGGACATTTGACGGCATGTACAGACACACGGAATCACTCGGACGTTAATGGCATAGACATACACGCAAACACGCGGATACACACGGATAGCTCAAAATGCGTAGAGATAACACGCCACTTGACTCAAAAGTGGCGTGTATGTTTACGCAAAAGTCATGATGTCATGTTGCGCAAACCGTGTGCAGCACTAGTTTCTGTCTGACGTCCATGGTGTCATTTACTGGTGATTCACTTATTAAAGTTTTACTCATATAATGTTAGCATTTTTTGTTGACAGCTAGATCGTGTTGCTATGGATGCAGTCGTTCACTCCGGTAATATACTGTAATCGTTTTTAAATTATTAAACTTCTTTATAAATCAATATTTTGTGTCAAATTATTGATTTATTTGGTAGGTAGCCATGTTATAAGTAGGAAAATGTATAGCAAGGTGGTTGTTACAGTGAATACAACCCCTTCAGGCTGATTCAAGACCCCTCCGCTTCACGTTAGAGTTCGTGGGGTTGTATTCACTGTAACAACCGTCTCACAAAAAATTATCCCTTACTTTTGTTCATTTATTTCTATGAGGGCTGACATGACAAAATAAGGACTGTCAAGTGTGTTTAAAAGGTGCGGTGCAGCAATCAAACCAGTAGCACTACCATTTTTTCATTTTGCAGTGCCGAAAGCAGATGTAATGACGCAATGACGTGCACTTGCTAGCCTGTTCCATTTACGTGTTCTTCGACTGCTAAAGAAGAGCCTCGTCTAGCCTCTGAAGGAAATGACTTGGAAGGACCCGTCCTGCCAAGGAAGTACCCTTGACATTGAGAAACATGTCTGACCCATCGTCATCTTCCTCGTCAAATTTTCTGTCGCTCTACATACGTCATCTGGTATCATTGAACCGATTGGCTATGAGCTACGTACAGGCGCATTTGATAGACATTCGTAGCACCCAATAATACGGCTCTGGGCATTCGTAAATCACGCCTCAAATTCGAGGAGAAGAACATGTGGTTTCCAGACCACTTCTCATTCTCAATGATACGTGGTCTGGCGTTAGCTAGGCTAAGTTTTCAATGGGATTTAATTGATAAATAGTTTGTTTTGTGTGTGAGTGTTTATTTGAGGGAGGGAGTATTAGGCTATGTAAGTGTAGGAAAGAGAATAGACAAAGATTTATTGTAATCTATTATCTGATCCACCCTCCGGAGCAGAGCGGGGCGGTAATGCACCAAAAAGCTGGATGCCAATCGCCGTAGAATTGGAAAGAAGTCCTGTGCCGTTTTATTGTCGATTGCACCTCTTGTGTCCTGCCTGGATGCTGTTTCCAAATCAAATCAAGTCTTTTGTTTTCCAAGTCAAGTCTTGTTTTCCCCCTCGGGGTAGTTTTTGTTTGAATGTATTTTATTTTTTATACTTATTAAAAACCCATTTTACCTGCATTTGAGTCCCCGCTTCATCCCCTCAACCTCATCCCCTCAACATGATAGGTAAATGTTGACTATAGTCGTACAAGTTAGTCATCTAATGTTTTTCTGGTAACATGAATGTATTATCAACATGAACTATGAGCATTACATTTGTTACTGTATTTGTTTATCTTTCTTATTGTTAATATAAGTCCAGCTGTTCATGTTAGTCCAAAGTGCAACGTGCTAATAATGCTAACCGAGTTTAATAAAGTATTAGTAACTGTTGAAATTAACATTAACAAAGTGCTAATTTACTAACATCAACTAATTCAACTCAACTCAACTCAGCTTTATTTATATAGCACCACTAAAAACAACAGTTGTTGACCAAGGTGCTGTACAACGAACGTCATCAAGATTCCGCACCAAGTACAACATAGATTACAATTACAAACAAATCACTGAACATATCAAACACAGCACACATCAACTACAGTTATAAGCCAAGGAAAAAAAATATGTTTTGAGTTTAGCTTTAAACTCATGAAGTGAAGAGGCAGATCTAATAGGGGCAGGGAGGCTGTTCCAAAGTTTTGGTGCAGCCACGGCAAAAGCTCGATCTCCTCTAGTTTTTAATCTGGACCGCGGAACAGTTAATAGTCTCTGGTTGGATGACCTAAGAGACCTTCCCGAGTTGTGACTGGATAGAAGGTCTGACATATATACAGGAGCCAATCCATTCAAGGATTTAAAAACCAGCATCAGCACTTTAAAATCTATTCTGTAACAGATTGGGAGCCAGTGCAGAGATTTCAGAACCGGAGTAATATGATTCCGTTTGCGCACCCCAGTAAGGAGCCTAGCAGCTGCATTCTGTACCATTTGCAAGCGGTTGAGTGGTGCACGGTTAATGCCCAGATACAAAGAATTGCAGTAATCAAGCCTCGTTGAGATAAAGGCATGTATCGCCTTTTCGAAATCTTTGAAAGAGAGAAATGGTTTAACTTTGGCTAGCAGTCTGAGATGAAAAAAACTGGTCTTGACTACCATATTAATCTGTTTATCAAATTTAAGGGCTTCATCAAAAGTCACGCCCAAATTCTTCACAATCGGTTTAACACGTTGAGATAGAGAGCCAAGATTTAAGCAGTGAGAACTTGCGGCATCTGGTGGGTCGAAAACAATAATTTCAGTTTTGTCTTCATTAAGGTGGAGAAAATTTAGGGACATCCATGCCTTTACCTCTGCTAGACAAGCAAGCAGAGTATCCAACCCCATGTTGTTAGCTTCCAGGGGTAATTAAATTTGGGTATCATCAGCAAAGCTGTGAAAGGAGACACCATGTTTTCTAAATATCGACCCAAGGGGAAGCATATACAACGAGAATAAAAGTGGGGCCAGAATAGACCCTTGAGGGACCCCGCAAGTAAGAGACACTGCATCAGAGGTAAACTCACCAATGCTAACCGAGAACCTTCTATTACTCAAATAAGATTGAAACCATTTAAGGGCATTTCCCTGAATGCCCACCCAGTGCTCCAGACGTGAGATGAGGATAGAGTGGTCAATTGTGTCAAACGCTGCGCTCAAATCCAACAGCACTAGCACAGCAGATTTGCCAGAGTCAAGAGTCAGTAAAATATCGTTTAGAACTTTAACCAGTGCTGTTTCAGTAGAGTGGTTTTTCTTAAACCCTGATTGGAATATCTCGAAGATCTTATTTTTATCTAAGAAGCTCTGTAGTTGGGTAAAAACTATTTTCTCTAAAATTTTCGACATAAAAGAAAGATTTGAGACTGGCCTAAAATTTGTTAACACTGACGGATCTAAATTAGCTTTTTTGAGAAGTGGGTGGACAATAGCATGCTTCATTTCATCTGGCACAGTTGCATCTACAAGGCAGCTATTCATGATCTTTTGAACGATGGGCCCAATCACCTCAAACACTAGTTTAAAAAAGCGTGGGGGAAGAGCGTCATGGGGGGATCCTGAGGGTTTGAGCCCGTCTACAATATCTTGTAGAGCAGGCAAAGTAACTGGCTCAAAGTGACTTAGGATACTAGTGCAGAGTGGCGGGAGAAAAGAATCATAAAGTGCTGTGGAGATATTTAGCCTAATATCACTTATCTTATCCACAAAATGTTTTTGAAATGTGTCACAGATAGCTTGAGATTCTGTAGGGTATAAACTGACAGAAGGGTTAACAGCAGCATTTATGGTGGAAAAAAGTACTCTTGGGTTATGATGATGTTTTCCAATCAGATCTGAGAAATACTTTGACTTTTCCATTCTCACCCCATTCTGATATTGTTTCAGATTGTTCCTTAGAATTTCATATGAAATTTGGAGGTTATCTTTTTTCCATCTCCTTTCGGCCCTTCTGCAGGCCTGGCGGAGAGCACGAGTATTGTCATTAAGCCAGGGATCACGTTTTAATTTGTGTTGTTTGGCTTTTAAGGGTGCCAGAGAGTTTAAAATATTAACTGAAATGGTATTAAAATGATTAAGAGAATCTGCACCACTCCAATTATCACAAAAAACGTCAGGTGATTGGGACAGATCATTAAACACAGCTGAAAACTCAGAAGAGGTAGTCGATGTGATTTTACGAGACCATTGAATAGCCTTAGTGGGTCTTGTAATGTGAAAAGCAGTGGGGACTCTAAAGACAATAGGCTTATGATCAGAAATAAGATGGTCCTCTATTACAAGGTCACTGACTGACAAACCATGTGAAAGCACCAAGTCCAGAGTATGGCCCTGAATATGAGTGGGAGTGTTTACAAATTGTACCAGATCAAAAGAGTCAATAAGGCTCAAAAATTCTTTGGCTAATGGATTTTCTAAACAACACACATGAATATTAAAATCCCCCATAATTAACATTCTGTCATAATTGGGAGTAATCCCCCCTAACAAATCTGAAAACTCATTAATAAAGTCTTTATGAGGTTTAGGTGGGCGATAAATAACTGCAATTGCCACTGGATAGTCCAATTCCAGGACAAATAATTGCACTTCAAAACTCGTATAGGCATCGGTCGCTATGATCTTACAGCGATAGTTCTGTTTAAAAACAGAAGCCAGTCCTCCCCCTCGGCCCACGGATCGAGGTGAATTTAAAAATGTACAGTCAGTTGGTACCAGTTCAGTAAAAGGGCTCCTATCCCCTGGAGAAAGCCACGTTTCCGTGATAAACAGAAAGTCGAGGCTGCGCGAGGTAAAAAAGTCGTTAAGAATCACTGTCTTATTAACCACTGACCTGGCATTGATCAACGACATCCTGATCTGCCGCCGCGACTCAGCAGTCCGCTGTATTGCCCGGCACAGTGGACGGAGGTGATTAGCGCAGACGCCGCCTCGGCGCAGACGGGGTGAGGAACTCTTTGGAGGTTGAAGTGGTTGATCCACAACGATCAGTGTATTCCACGCGTACGATTGTTCCAGCAATCGCCCCACAATGAAGCGACCGCGCCCAGCCGCAAAAGCGCGAAGTCCAGCGTAAGGCTGGAAGCCCGATTCAGCCATCAGAAGAAGCTTAAACTTCACTGCAGCGCCGCCACGTCTTCCTCGTCTTTTGCGACGCTTTCTTCGTGGCAGATGACAAGGGAGGCCGCGCAAATAGTCAGGTATAGTCATCAAAGTGGAGGCAAACTGAGATCCGGACTGGACATCATGGAATTGCTCTTCAGTGATATTTTTAATATCAAGCAGCGTTTGACGATCATATGTTAAAAGTGATGAAACATTTTGTAAAATGACTAACATAAAACACATTAAAACAAAGAAACGGGCAGATAAAATAGACAACAGACGGCAAGCCGTACACACCGGCGCCATCTTTCCTAATGAACCTTATTGTAAAGTGTTACTGTTTATCTTCAAAATTAGTCATTACTTTAAAGGGATAGTTCACCCAAAAATGAAAATTAAGTCATTAATTACTCACCCCCATGCTGTGCCAACCCCGTAAGACCTTCGTTCATCTTCGGAACACAAATAAAGATATTTTTGATTGAATCTGAGAGCTGGATCAGTCCTACATAGACTGCCTAAGGGACTGGCTCTTGACGGCCCATAAAGTCATTAAAGAAAACGTTTAAATATTCCATGTGCCTACAGCGGCTCAAATATAAGTTTATCAAGCGACGAGACTACTTTTTGTGCGAAAAAAACATAAATAACGACTTTATTCCACTATTCTATTACTTCCTTATGGGCGCATGCGCGAGAACTGAGACGAGGACGTTCTCATTCGTCTAGTTCTTGTTACCGCCTGCTCACCGCTTAGGAGTTTTACCGCCCCCTACCGTATAAGATGATGTGCTGATATAGCTGGAAGCGCAAAACTTTCTGTTTACAAGCAGAGGAAGATGCGCGCTGTACGTACGCTTTTCAATTTGCGTATTTTCCGCACTATAAGGTGCACTTAAAAGCCTTTAATCTTCTTAAAAAACGACAGTGTTCCTTATAATCCGGAGCGCCTTATATATGGATCATCATTTTATACGGTAGGTGGCGGTAAAACTCCTGAGCGGTGAGCAGCCGGTAACAAGAAGTAGACGAATAAGAACGTCCTCATCTCAGTTCTCGCGCATGCGCCCATAAGGAAGCAATGGAATAGTGGAATAAAGTCGTTATTTATGTTTTTTTCGCACAAAAAGTAGTCTCGTCGCTTGATAAACTTGTAATTGAGCCGCTGTAGGCACATGGAATATTTAAACCTTTTCTTTAATGACTTTATGGGCCGTCAAGAGCCAGTCCCTTAGGCAGTCTATCTCAGATTCAATCAAAAATATCTTTATTCGTGTTCCGAAGATGAACGAAGGTCTTACAGGGTTGGAACAGCATGGGGGTGAGTAATTAATGACTTAATTTTCATTTTTGGGTGAACTAACCCTTTAAGTTACATAAAAAGGTCATTTTAATCTGAAAAGTAGAACCGAGCCCTAACTAATCGATGGTCAGAGTTGAATAATCCACAGTCTTGAATTAACAGCTGTGTACACACAACTCACCACTGGTATTCAAAATCAAATTTAAGCTTGGAAAAAAAGAAAATATATATTAGTATAGAAATATAATATATTTGTACAGATTTTTCAGTTCAAATTTGATATGCTCTACCGTTGGATCCTAATGTGTATGTACACTCACCGGCCACTTTATTAGGTACCCCATGTTAGTAACGGGTTGGACCCCCTTTTGCCTTCAGAACTGCCTCAATTCTTCGTGGCATAGATTCAACAAGGTGCTGGAAGCATTCCTCAGGGAGTTTGGTCCATATTGACATGATGGCATCACACAGTTGCCGCAGATTTGTCGGCTGCACATCCATGATGCGAATCTCCCGTTCCACCACATCCCAAAGATGCTCTATTGGATTGAGATCTGGTGACTGTGGAGGCCATTTGAGTACAGCGAACTCATTGTCATGTTCAAGAAACCAGTCTGAGATGATTCCAGCTTTATGACATGGCGCATTATCCTGCTGAAAGTAGCCATCAGAAGTTGGGTACATTGTGGTCATAAAGGGATGGACATGGTCAGCAACAATACTCAGGTAGGCTGTGGCGTTGCAACGATGCTCAATTGGTACCAAGGGGCCCAAAGAGTGCCAAGAAAATATTCCCCACACCATGACACCACCACCACCAGCCTGAACCGTTGATACAAGGCAGGATGGATCCATGCTTTCATGTTGTAGACGCCAAATTCTGACCCTACCATCCGAATGTCGCAGCAGAAATCGAGACTCATCAGACCAGGCAACGTTTTTCCAATCTTCTATTGTCCAATTTCGATGAGCTTGTGCAAATTGTAGCCTCAGTTTCCTGTTCTTAGCTGAAAGGAGTGGCACCCGGTGTGGTCTTCTGCTGCTGTAGCCCATCTGCCTCAAAGTTCGACGTACTGTGCGTTCAGAGATGCTCTTCTGCCCACCTTGGTTGTAACGGGTGGTTATTTGAGTCACTGTTGCCCTTCTATCAGCTCGAACCAGTCTGGCCATTCTCCTCTGACCTCTGGCATCAACAAGGCATTTCCGCCCACAGAACTGCCGCTCACTGGATGTTTTTTCTTTTTCGGACCATTCTCTGTAAACCCTAGAGATGGTTGTGCGTGAAAATCCCAGTAGATTAGCAGTTTCTGAAATACTCAGACCAGCCCTTCTGGCACCAACAATCATGCCACGTTCAAAGTCACTCAAATCACCTTTCTTCCCCATACTGATGCTCGGTTTGAACTGCAGGAGATTGTCTTGAACATGTCTACATGCCTAAATGCACTGAGTTGCCGCCATGTGATTGGCTGCTTAGAAATTAAGTGTTAACGAGCAGTTGAACAGGTGTACCTAATAAAGTGGCCGGTGAGTGTATATCTGTATAGAGTATGTTTGTGCTGCAGAATCAGAGTCAGGACACAACAACACACTCTCCACTTTCCCTTCTCGTGTCAGAACCGTTGGACGTGCAACAGCTGTGTGAACACATTCCCTCCAAACACAGGCATCACTTCTTTCTCCCTCTTACAACATTTGTCCCTTTCCTCTCTGGGGCCCTTGTTTCTTTACACTTCTTTTTTTATCCCTCTCTATTTTTAGTCCCAAACACACGAGAGAGAAGCACATGTGCACTTAAACAACTGCCCCTTGTCCTCATAAATAAAGACAGAAGAGCCCAGTCTAAAATTAACTCAGCCTCAAACCTAAAGGACTAGTAGAACATTAACTGTCTGGTCAATCTCATTGGTATTCCATACACTGTGTTGTATAAATAATGACACATGTATGAAGGTGCTGACACCAGCTAAACACAAACATATATATGCGTACAACTAATATTTAGAACAACTGGGTTGAAAAGAAATGTCAGAAGTTGAGTCTCATTTAACAGTAAATATGTCCTGTTACTTTATCCACTACAGTAAAAGACCTGGGTGTTATACTAGACCGCAACTTGTCGTTCGAAAATCATATTTCATATGTTACAAGAACAGCCTTTTTCCACCTTAGAAACATTGCTAAGCTACGTAACATGCTATCTATTTCTGATGCTGAAAAATTAGTTCACGCATTCATGACCTCGAGACTAGATTACTGTAATGCTTTATTAGCTGGTTGTCCTGCATCCTCAATAAACAAGCTACAGTTAGTACAAAATGCAGCTGCTAGAGTTCTTACTAGGTCAAGAAAATATGATCATATAACACCGATTTTATCATCTCTACACTGGTTACCTATTAAGTTCCGCATCAACTACAAAATACTACTACTGACCTATAAAGCCCTAAATGGTTTAGCTCCTATGTACTTAACGGACCTTCTTTCGCCCTACAATCCACCGCGTTCCTTAAGATCACTAAATTCAAGGCTTCTGGTCATTCCTAGGATATCGAAGTCTGGTAAAGGAGGGAGGGCGTTCTCGCATTTAGCTCCAAAACTCTGGAATAGCCTTCCCGATACGAGGCTCTGACTCGCTCACACAGTTTAAAACTAGATTAAAGACGCTTCTCTTTAGTCAAGCATTCACATAATGCTTACCTTTTAGTCGTCTGTTATGCCATACGGAACCGTTTGCCACTGAAACTGCTTAACGCACCAGTGGGGCTCGACAGCTTTTTAGACAAACGGGTCGGCGCGTATGGTTGGGTTGCGGAGAGTTCAGGTTAGGGAGAGTTTGTGAGTTATAACGGAAATCATTATGAACATCAGCTATGCTAATTATTTCCCATCTGCCTTTCTGCTGTTATCTCGGGACGCTTGTCCCGAGAAAAATGGCGTTCGTCAGGTCCAGTTTTGTGTCCAGCCTCTCACGGGGATTTCGGATGCCCCAACGCCTGTGATGAGACGACTCAACGCCTGTGAAGAGACGACTCAACGCCTGCGATATGTTATGGCGCCGTTTTATTCATAAACAATATTTATATTTAATATTTATATTTAAACAATATGAATGTAAGCCAGAGGAGAACTGGCCCCCGACTCCCAAGGTTTTTTCTCCATCCAATCTGATGGAGTTTTGGTTCCTTGCCACTGTCGCCTTGCTTTTGGCTTGCTTTGGGCTTGCTCAGTTGGGATTATTTAGGATTATTTAGTGTTTAGCAATGTTGTTGATCCTGTGTTGTGCTACTTTCATGTTATCAGTGTGAAGCTGCTTTGATACAATCTGTATTGTGAAAAGCGCTATATAAATAAATGTGACTTAAATAATGGAGAAACTTCGACAGTAGTCACCAGCCCAGTCGCCACACACTTCTGGACAATCACCTCCTCAAGACACACATATAAGCGGTCACTCTTCAGTTCACCCTTGTCTGGTCTCGTCGTTCCCCCCAAGAACCATTAAACTGATCGCCTACCTTTGAGGAACTACCTTTGTGATCTTCTTCAGTCCTCAGTCGTCTGTCCTCTCCTGCGATCCCGTGTGCATCTTAACCTGTTCCCATCACTACTTCCTGCAATAAACCATTGTTTGGATATTACCTGTGTTTGCCACCTTTTGTTCTGTGACAAAGAAAGGCCTTTTTAATGGTAAATATCTTCATACATAAAACCCAGATGGGACTAATTAAAGTTAAATCATTTTCAGTTGTTGCATTGATGAATTTATTTAGCATCGAACCTCATGTATGAAATGCATGTTGCCCACTGCGTGTGTGTGTGTGTGTGTGTGGTCTTGAAAGTGACGAGCAATCTTTAGAAATTATTTTTCAAGTCCCCCTGTGGTGAAAATCGAGCTTCTAATGTTTATATATCTATGTGGTGTTTTTGATATGCTTATAGACAAACCATGTGTAAGTTCATAAGTCGACAGCATTGCTGAGTATTTTCACCTTAAAACTGCAGTGAACCAAAGACAGTCTCGAAAACACGGGTTGAAATCGCTGGTGTTTCTGACGTCACAAACTACCTTGTAACCAATCATATCAACTGAGTGAGTGAGTCGAGGTGGGTCTCATTTACATATTCATATAACCGCATATAATAAATGAGGCAAGGGTTTCCAGTTACATTTAAGCTATTTTAAGGCATGAAGTCAATGTTTTTTAACCGTTTTATGAAATATTTGTATTAACCACATGTTTTGCTTGCTGATACATTTCATATTTTTTTTCTCTTTTAAAGTCGCCATGTTATGCCCTTTTACAAAGTCTTGATTTTGTTTTTGGACATTATTAAGTCGGGCGTACACGGTGCGAATTCTGACGGTCGGAAGATCGTATGTCCAGGTACACTTTATGAGTGAGTTTATCCAAAAATCGTACGGAGGCAGTGATATACGACACGATTTTACGACCCGCTGAATTCCGAAGAAATCGCACGAAGTTCCGCGCTAAACTATCATAACCGCATATAAAATATTGATGCAAGCCGTGATTAGGCTCGTTTTCAGCAACGGAAAATGGACGGTCACGCTTGTGTGTGAGTGTGTGAATGAGTTAAAAAACGTAGTTACGGTAGGCTACACATTCAAAAATAAACTTTCAAGCTCTCTGAATGATTAATTAGCCGTTTAAACCATCATGTGAGTGTTTGCAATTCATTTTGCTGCGGGAAGCTGTGAGCTTTAGCGCGTTGTGTTGTCAGATCCACATAATGGAAAGGTGAAAGTATCTGGACTTGTTTATTGGATTAATGTCACGCTTTAGGAAGTTATTAAAGTGGTTCGTAATATATTAATCTTATGTCCAAAACCAGCCCATTCTCACTCCCAAGGCGTCACCTAACTGACGCCTTGGGAAGCATTTGGACATGCTTCAATATCTGACGCTTTAGGCGCCCTTTAGCGTCAGTTAGATGACGCCCTAGGATCGCGTGTACCCTACCCCCACCCCACACCTAAACCTAACCGCGTCCTCTAACAGACGCTTTCCTTTAGCGTCAGTTAGATGACGCCGTAGGATCGCGTCATGTAAGTGACGCTAAAGGGCGCCTAAAACGTCAAATATTGAAGCATGGTCAAATGTGACGCCTTGGGGTGAGAATGCGTTGCCAAAACACAAGCTTTGAATTTATTTCGGATTTTTGTATAATTTCTTTGTTTTTTTCAGTTTTTGCTTGTTTTTCGTAGCAATATCTGGCAACATTTTTCTGTCGGCATTAATAAAAAAAAAGCTTAGGCTGTAGACAAACTGTAATTGCTTTTAGGAAGATACAAACGTAATGATCATCGTGACGTGGAAGAATCTGTAAGAAAAAACACTATCAAAAACAATAGCATAATAGCCTACAGTTGATTCAGAATAATATGTCAAATACTGGCCAGTAGGAACACAGCAGATGCAGTTTAGTATACCTTTCACAAAGTCATCATAAAAACATTAATTGAAGCAGTGTTTCTAGTAGTCCACACCATTTTCGTCTTTCTTCTGTGGATTTTCTCAGCACCTGATTGGTCAAGTTCAGATAGATCGACAAATCGGCTCATTCAACCGCACACACCTCACGAATGCAAGCCGACAGCTCCCGAACTTTTTCGACATGCTTTAAAATTATCGGGAGGCCGAGAGGTGCTCGGCTTGGCTCGTATCTTCCTCGCACGACATGCGAGCATAACCGATTTACACGCGATTTCTCCCGAGTGAAAAAAATCATCTGCAAACTCATAAAACAGCAAAAAATCGCACCGTGTACGCCCGCCTTTAGAGTAGGTTTTCATGCTTGAATGTTCAATAAATATTATTTTTCATAGATTTGTCATTGTTGCAGCTCCTCTCTTCCCAGTCTGTCAATATTGCTCTGTTTTGTTCCTGTCTCTATGAAGCCCCTCCTTCTGAAAAGCACATTGTGCTCTGATTGGACGGCTGGATTAGTGTGTTGCAATTGGTCAACTGCTGAGAAATGTCAGAACGTTTACCATAACGGTGAGTTTCAACACACTACCTAACTCAACCAGGCCCGCCATTTGTTTTGTTTTTTGTTTTTTTGCGTTTTCCTTTGACAGGAGTTATTTAAATGAGGAACATTATTACAAGTTCAGTCCCGGAAGAAAACTCAAGACTACAATGGAGGTGTTTCAGGGAGTTCAGAAACAGTGTTACTGATATAGAGAATAACTCCCAATGGACGGACTTTCTTACAGTAAACATTACACATAAAAAAAAAAATACTGTCTTAAATTAAGTACAATCAACTTGTATTTTTATTAAACACTGCTTCCTAGTGTATCATGTGCACGAAAAGCCTCTAGTATAAGACACTTCCTTGTCTTTCACCTTCTGTCTGATGTTAATTTGTGGCTGGTCCGGTCCCGGTCGTGTGCCGCCGGCGCCGCCATTGTCAACTTGTCAAGAAAGACTGGCTCCGGCTGCCAAATCTCACTGCCACTTGACCACACAAAGTAGAGTAAAACTCCATGTTATTCTTTGTTTCATGCTAGGCATTGCCTCTGCACCCATCAAGAATTAATACTGCGCGTCACTGATTGGTTGAATTGATCACATTTAGTGACGTTTTAATAGCATTTCAGAGCTCCATTGGTTAGATAGCGAGTGCGCCCTTTCTCTGGGCCTGAGCATAAAACTACACATTTATGATGTTATTGGTATGTGGCACACGATGAAGCTGGCAGACAAAAAGCCCCCCCCCCCCCCCCCCCCCGTGCAGCGTGCAGCGAGCGCTGCCCCAGCACTCATAATAGACTAGCTGCCACTGATGTTTAAGTCATTTCAACTTAAATTATACTGACTTAAAAAAAATAATAAATGAACTGACTTAAAGGGGTCATGAACTGGCTTTTTAAATGTTATTATATTGTTGTCTAAGGTCAACTTATGACGTTCGCTTGGTTTTTGCATTCAAAAACATCAAAATGAACAAGTAATAGGCTATTTTGTACCCACATTTTTTGCCTACCTGAAAAACGCTCGTTTTTTATGGGTGTCTCGCACTGAAGACTTGGAAGTAAACGCCCACTGCTGTGAGTGGATAACAGTTTTGCATATTATAATGAGTTTCAACTCACCCGTCGATGCACTTGGGGGAAATTGTTTTGAAAACGTCCAATATTGTAAAATGGCAACCGGAATAATTCGCCCATACACGTTCGACCCAGAGTCCGTGTGTTGCACAATATTGCACAATATCCTGTCAGATCCAATGTAGACGAACAGCACCGTTCTTTACTCTTAATCGGTCTGCAAATCCAGTCTTGTTTACTGGACAATCCTCAGTGAAATGAAGTGAACAGACGGACAATGTTTTACCCCATCAGCTGGAACGTCATTAAAAATAAAGTTTACCCATGCAGTCCTATTGGAATCCAGAGGAAGCTTATGCAGCGACT
>NC_142788.1:9145000-9290000 GCF_988280905.1 Pimephales promelas
TTTGTAGCATCAGTTATGCATTTTATAAATAAGTCAAAAATATTCTTAAGTAAAAGAAGATGGGGAATTATGTGTCGTGACGTGCTTTTTAAGTGCCAAATGGTATACTGTTACAGCAGCTTTTTGATGTGTTTTTGCCACGTTTGGACAGGCAGGGATGCAAACAGCGCGCTTTTCGGCGCCTCCCGCTTTTTTCACGTCAGTTTGGGTGACAAAGTCATCTGAAGTCATTCCATAGCTTAATGTGAGGGACGGAAGTATATTTACATTATTAAAGTATACGGAAACTCGTTTTCCCTCCTCTGCGGCTGTCAATCATTCTCCATTTATATTCAAACAGCACGCGTGCCTCTTGGATGCACGGTAAAACTCTCTCCAATATGATATATTCACGTTATAAATGCATGATCTGTAGATAAAAGGCTGTATATTCGCATAGAATTACTTTATTTTCTTGGAGTTTGTTGCTGTTTTTAAACGACTCACTACCGTGTGCTTGTTACTGTTAGATCACACATATCACAAGGACTATGAATCGGCATCAAACGCAATAACTGTGAAACAAAGGAACAAATCGCACTTGGATTTGTGCGCTCAACATTTCTTCGATTTGTGACATGAGCTTTTAAATGCGCACTTATGAAGCGCAGTGCTGCTGCACACTGTGACTCCATGTTGCTTTGAGCACATCATTCTGCACCCGCGATGCGCATACACGCTGTGTGCTCTGTTTTTCATGTTATCATGGGTTTGCGCACTGAAATATTATTAAAACGCAATATATTTTGTGTTACCTAGCCTGCTCAATACATTTTAAATAAGCATTTAAAATTAAATATTTATTTGTAGTGTAGGCTATATATGCACTTCTGAGTTCTTGACATTAATATATATATATATATATATATATATATATATATATATATATATATATATATAAAATTGTGACATGTATGATTGCCTGATTGAATTTTAAAAGAGAACTAATAGTAATTTGTTTTTATTAACATATTTAGATTTTATAAAATTACTGTGCAGATTTTTTCAAGAATTACTTTTTGCTGCTGATGTATACACTCATTAAGTTTATTAAAAATTCATAATACATTTATGTAATATTTAAATGTGCTAACTGTAATCTTACACTGCAAAATAATAACTTAAAAATGATTAAATTCATCACAATTATGTAAGTATCTGGAAATTTGCTGTGGGGCAAGGGCCCTATATATATATATATATATATATCATATAATACATATCATTATATATAATATAATATATATTAGTAGGGCCCTACTAATATCATTAGTAACATTAAATATTACACAATAAACCAAAGTATATCAGTAGGAGTTTGCTTAAGTCTTTCTGATAGTTTTCTACACAACAGTAGAATACAATTCTGAAATTATGGTTTATACTGTAGTTTTGGTGTGCCACCCCAAGATTTTAACTGGCCCCATCTGGCCACCCCTATGAAAAATTCCTGGAGGCGCCACTGCTGCCCCTCCACATAAACAGCTGTATGGACGACCACCTTAGCCTCCTCCACTCGCCTCCGCCTTCCTCGAGCAAGCACCGGGGCAACAACCTCGTGAACCACGGATACACCGAAAACGAGCAGGACAACATGACAATTGTTGCTTGCGACAACATGCTGGAGGAGTCGGCGGCGCTGCCCGGACACCAGTCGCTCGAGCGCTACGAGCCGGACCACGAGTGTTGCGAGAGAGTTGTCATCAATATCTCGGGCTTGCGATTCGAGACGCAGCTCAAAACCCTGGCCCAGTTCCCCGAGACCCTGCTCGGCGACCCCAAAAAGCGAATGCGCTACTTCGACCCTCTCAGAAACGAGTATTTCTTTGACAGGAATCGCCCGAGCTTCGATGCCATTTTGTATTACTATCAGTCAGGCGGGCGCATACGGAGACCCGTGAACGTGCCCATTGACATTTTCTCCGAAGAGATACGCTTCTATGAGCTCGGGGAGGAGGCCATGGAGAAATTCCGCGAGGACGAGGGCTTCATAAAAGAGGAAGAGCGCCCTTTGCCCACCAATGAGTTTCAGCGACAGGTGTGGTTGCTGTTTGAGTACCCGGAAAGCTCGGGTCCCGCCAGGGGCATCGCGATCGTCTCCGTGCTGGTCATTTTGATATCAATCGTTATCTTTTGTCTGGAAACGTTACCCGAATTTCGCGACGACAAACACGAGAGGATGGTCGCCCCGCACGTGAACGGAACTCTCCCGTACTTCACGAGTCCCTTCTCAGACCCGTTCTTTGTCGTCGAGACTCTTTGCATCATCTGGTTCTCGTTCGAACTGCTCGTCAGGTTCTTCGCGTGCCCGAGCAAAGCCACGTTCTCTAAGAACATCATGAACATCATTGACATCGTGGCCATTATACCGTATTTCATTACTTTGGGGACGGAGCTCGCTGAAAGGCAAGGGAACGGTCAACAGGCGATGTCCTTGGCTATTCTCCGGGTCATCAGACTTGTGCGCGTGTTCCGGATATTCAAACTCTCGCGGCACTCGAAAGGACTCCAGATTCTGGGGCAAACGCTCAAAGCCAGCATGCGCGAGCTGGGCTTGTTGATATTCTTTCTCTTCATCGGCGTCATCTTATTCTCGAGCGCCGTCTACTTCGCCGAAGCCGACGACCCCGACTCGGGCTTCAGCAGCATCCCCGATGCGTTCTGGTGGGCGGTGGTAACCATGACAACCGTGGGATACGGCGACATGCACCCGGTCACAATAGGGGGCAAAATCGTGGGCTCCCTGTGTGCGATTGCGGGCGTGTTAACTATCGCTCTCCCAGTGCCAGTCATCGTGTCCAATTTCAACTACTTCTACCACCGAGAGACTGAAGGAGAGGAGCAGGCGCAGTACCTGCACATCGGCAGCTGTCAGCCTCTGTCCTCCTCCGAGGAGCTGAAGAAGACGCGCAGCACCTCGTCGCTCAGCAAGTCGGAGTACATGGTCATCGAGGAGGGCATCAACAGCGCCTTCAAGCAGCCCAACTTCCCCGCGCAGAACGACCAGAACTGTGTGAACATTAAGAAGATGTTCACGGACGTCTAGACGCGCGTGTCTGCGCGATATGGCAACGCTGCAGGTTAATGTCATCCTGACAGGGCGCAGAGGGAATGGTTAGCTACATGTTTTACGCGCCAGTCCCATGCAGTGTGTATCACCTGTTTGATTGAACCATTGTACTGTGAGGAGAAAGCCTCTGTCGGCTTTCACTATATTTGCTGTTTTTATACATTCATACATGTAGGCAATATGTGTGTTTGTGTGTGTGTGTGTGGCAAGCCGGCTTCACATTTATTCCTTAAACTAGTAGGCCTATTTGTTTTTAGTTTTTTTTTACTTTTAGTAGTATTTTTGATGACTAGTAAACTATCTGCCATTGAATTATGTCAAAGCACTTCAGGCTAGCCTTTAGTTACATTTTAATCTTAGATATTATGATAAGTTAAAGGTGCAATTGTACCAGGTGAGCTATACAAACGTTACTAACTATTGGGATAGACATCAACATATCTAATAAATAAGTAATTGAAAAGCTGGAACAAGTGCCAGCAACAATTATAATACATCATTAGAAGTGAATAGTTTAATCCAATTATCCTCTGGAAACTTGCTCAAGTTTCTTGTTATTTGGTGACTAATATCTAATTTTTAGTATCTAGTTTACTGGTTACTGGTTATATATAGGTTATATACTGGTTATATACTGGTTACTGGATATATATATATATATATATATATATATATATATGAAGAGTTCAGATGCAAAAGCCTCTAAGTGCCATTTGAAATTTTCTTCTAGAATGATCATTTTTATCAAGCTTGTATATTTAAGTTCAGTGATTTCACTTAAATTGCAATGATAATTACCTATTAATTGTTATTTAAGTGAAATTACTTAACTTAAATATACAAGTTTGATAAAAATCATCATTAAAGAAGAAAATTTCAAATGGCATTTAGAGGCTTTTGCATCTGAACTCTTCATATATATATATATATATATATGTGTGTGTGTGTGTGTGTGTACAAACACATAGTAAAACGTTTAAAAAGTTAATTGAATGTTTTTGAAAGAAAGACTGCATTTATTTGATCAAAAATACAGGAAAAATGTAATATGGTGAAATATTATTTAAAATAGTTTCTAAAATGTAATTTATTCCTGTGATCAAAGCTAAATTTTCAGCATCATTACTCCAGTCTTCAGTGTCACATGACCTTCTGAAATCATTCTGATATTATGATTTATTATCAATGTTCGAAATAGTTGTGCTTCTTGATTTTTCAGGATTCATTGACGAATCAAAAGTTACAAACAACCGCATTTATTCAAAATAGAAAACTTTTCTAACATGAATCATTAATACAATTTTTGAAATCAATTTAACACATCATTGCTGAATAAATGTATAGATTTATTTTAAAAAGAGAAATAAAATAGGCTACTTAATATAGTACATTGATAATACATCATCATATTGTTATGATTTCTGAAGGATCGTGTGACACTGAAGACTGAATGATGCTGAACATCCAGCTGTGCTGCCTTTAAATCTTTCCAAACTGTTGACCAGTATTAACTAGCTGAAGGGCAAAATGTTAAAACGGCTTGCCACAAAATCAGTATAATATCGTTGATGATGACAAGTGATTAGCTATTCAAATGCGCTCATTGCGTCGTATAGTTTGACATTAAATGGAAACTTATTCCAGTTTATTCGCACCACAATAGGGACAGAGCGCTTATAATAATGCAAGAAGATATATTTAAAGGTGTCGTGTATTTTCTTACATTAACACGGACAAGTGTTGCTAGATAACATCTCACTTTTTGTGTGCTTCTGTTGTGTGTTCGTTGTCCCGTCAAGAGACCGTTCCTCCAGATCAACCAGTGAAAGATGCTAAATGTGAACTTTTTCTCCGTTAGTGCTATTAGTTATCATTTAAGCACAAGTTCAGAGACTATCTATGATGCCGATCACTGAAGTTCAAGACGAGGAGGAGGGGAAAGATCAGACACTGAACGCGCTTGCCACTGGATACGTCTCATCACGTTGGAGTGATGCAGTCTCCATAGCGACGGTATGGTTCCTCGGTTCCATTGTTGCCATGGAATCTTTTTTTTTTTTTTTTTTTGTTTCCTCAGTAATACGCCAGAACGTTTTCTGAAGTCTGGCTGAAGATTTTGCTATCTTGCTGGATTTATGAACCTAAGCAAAGGGGCCAACACGATCAATCATAGTAACTGTACTGGAGTATTGGCATACCTTCAAAAGACTATTAAGCCACGCTCTGGGATACTAAAGTGCAATACGTGAATGTTTCATCACTGAATTGTTATAGACCAAACACAGACTGAAGTGCAACATGAATGTGTGTGAAGCAGCGCGCCTGCGATACACTGATCCTTCACAAGAGGCTGCTGTCTCTCCGCCAATCGCTCCGAGTCTCCCATAGGATCATGGACATCTGGCCTTGTCTTAAGAAACAGGTAAATCATACATTCATTACACTTCATATTAATTATCAGTAGCTTTCAAAGGCTACAGTAGTCATACTTTTGTGTTGGTTTGCTCCTGCGTGGACGAGTTGATGTCATTTCTGCACGAGCAGTGATTAAAAACATATCATGACACGAAATGCAAAGCTAGTAAGGCCATATTAGTCAAGGTATGGTGTTAAATACAAACGAATACTATTTTATCCAAATTTGGCTAATCCTGCCCCACCTTGATTCACCTTGAGTTGACATTGATCTGAAAGTGTGTGTGTGTGTGTGTGTGTGTGTGTGTGTGTGTGTGTGTGTGTGTGTGTGTGTGTGTGTGTGTGTGTTTGTGACGTCACGACTGTCCTAGTGCTGCCACCTTGTGTCTCAATGTTACAGTGCCTTAATGCCATTTCCATTCATTGCGACCGTTTTTATATTTTAAATATTTAAATAAGCTGTAATAAATATATTAGTAATGATTATATTTTAGTATATTAGTAATGATTATATAATTAACTGCATGTAACATAACAGCGAATGTTTTATGTTAAAACGTTAAAAATAGCAATTGTTTCCAAATTTTTTGGATGGTTATATTTAGCCTATATGGCTGATGAAATTTTGCATCAGTTTTGCATCATAGAAATAAGTTACATTTTAAAGTGTATTGAAATAGAAAACCATTATGTTAAATTGTAAAAATATTTCACAATATTACAGCTTTTTTCTTCTGCTTGATAGAAGAGACTTCTTAAAAAAAGACATTTTTTCTTTTAATATGAGCATTTTTATTGTCCTATGTTTAAGTTCAGTAATTTCACTTTAGTAGCAATAACAAATATTGAAGTGTCTTATTTTCATAAATGTCACAGAGTAAAATAAAAAAATAAAAAAAACAAAACATAAAAGTCCTCATTTGAAACAAATATTTCTGAAAAATTTCAGACAAACTTGTTTTTTACAAACAGAAAAGTCTCCACACACACCAAAAGTGTGATACAATCAATATATTTGACTGTATCACTCAAGAAAACAATTCTGTAATCCTTATCAAAACTGAATAAATTAATAAATAAATAAATATGTTTCTTCGATAAAAAAAAATATAAATCTTTACATATATATAAATATATATATGAGAGAAAGATAATAATAGAAAACTATAAATAATATGTAACACATTATAAAAATGTGTAATTTAATATAAAAACATGAAAAACGGTTTAGAATTCAGTTTTCATGAATGATGCTTTATGAGTTTAATGCTTTTTAAATACTTTTGTGTGAAACTCATTCAAAGAAGAATGAGATTAGATTACAGTATGGAAAGTACTGCGTAATTAAGACAAATTTGTAGTGTAACTTCTGGTAATTGTAGTGTACCTATAAAGTACTTAAAGTATAAGGGATGCAAAGTTTGGGGAATAAAGGGGTAACAAGCAGGAGAATAAAACAAATATTTATACTGTAAGTATTATAGAACTGGGGGAACTTAGTCTACTATTATAAAACAACAATCTTGCATGTGAGAGCAATTTAGTGAGAACACACACTGTGTACTTTTTTGTAATTATTGTGTACCAATAAATATTGTATAGGCTATTTAAAAAGCACAGGGTACATATCTATGCATTTATACAGTTTGTATGCAGCAAAAGTGCAGATGTTTAAGTTTGGGCTAACATGTTTCAAGGCAAGTAAAACTATTGCATTTTTTTTAAATACTGGGAAATATACTCTTATATTTCATGTTCCATGTTACAGGGTAAGTGGTGCTTGTTACCCTCTTGTTCTGTGTTGTTACAGGGTAAGTACAGTAAAAATTCATACAAACAATCTAATATCACTGATTTGGAAACCTTCATTTGAAAAAAAAAAACGTATTACAGTTAGTCTGAAGCGATAAAGTTTAAAAGTCAGTTTAAAATAATGTGATTTGTCTTACAAACACCAGACGTTTCACTTCAGAAGACATGTATCCACCCATTGGGGTCGTATGGATTACTACAGTTGCAGTATGCTGTATTTAGATGGTTTTTTTTTTTTTTTTTTTCTAAAAACCTTCATTTGTGTTCATTTGAAGAAGGAACATCGAATACATCTCGGATGGCATGATGAGGGTAAAAGATGAGTAAATGGACCGGACATATTTCCGTGTGTGCGACATTTTCTTTTAATATATAATGCAGAATAGCAAAGACATGATTTCTTCTTCAGATTCATCAGTGGAAAGAAAGAAAAAGAAGTGGAACAAAAGGAAGAACCCAAGCAAGAGAAAAAAGGGGAGACAAAACATGTTACTGTCTGTCAAGACTTAAACATTTGAAATGAATTGTTGATTAAAAAAAAAAAAACGTTTAAACGAAAAAATAAGTATTGTAAATCAGTTTTGAATTGAGTTGTTTTTTCAAATAAAGGTTTCCAAGTCAGTGATATTAGATTATGTGTATGTATGTAGGCTCTTTTTATACTTACCCTGTTACTACATGAAACAAGAGCATCTTTCCCCAATATTTAAGCAAAAGTTGCAGTGCACTTTTGTTAAAAAAGATTACTAAATGCATAGATACATTATGTACCCTTTCAGTTTTTAAAAAGCATATATTGGTACACCATTATTACAAAAAGGTATGCAGAATAAGTTCCTCTTCTATAATACTTTCTATATAAATATTTGTTTTATTCTCCTGGTTGTTACCCCTTTATTCCCCAAACTTTATACCCCTTATTCTTACATGTAAGTACTTTATAGGTACACTATCATTACCGAAATGTGTAAAAAAAAAAAAAAAAAGTAAAAATCCCATTTTATGTCACCATTTTGGTGATCAGTGTTTGCTTTAGTTGGTGTCACAGAGAGAATTTCACAGAGAGAATCTGTAAAATATTACTTAATATTTTATGTATAATTACACATAACCCTGTAAGAATAAAGACACAATAAATAAAGTAGAATCGACACAAAAATACAAGCAATTACCTGTAAATTTAATAGTGGACCTTTAAATTACAGCAATCATCTGTAAAATATCAGACAGATCCACTATATAATGTCAAAACGGCAAACTTCTGTAAAAAATACAGACCGTTCTCTGTAACTTTTATTTTATTTTTTACATTTTTTTTCAGTGTATGCAGTACATTCCAGGCTAATCTAAAGCGTTACCGGAAAAAAAAAATCCCAAAAGAAAATAGCATGTAAGCTGTTGCACTTCTCAGTTTAGATATCATTCCACTGACAAACAGTATCATACTGAAATCTGTCAGTCAGCCTGTACTAGTTTCTGTAATCATTTCTGTTCAGTCTATGATCTAGTAGCGTGTCACGCGTGAAGGTCTTCTTAGTTGAGATGCCTGTTTTTCTGATATACAGTATCAGATCAAGTAAGAAATCTCGAGATTTCATTTATGACACACAATTGCGTTTTAATGCAGAGAGACGTGCAAACCGCTATCCATCTGATCTTCTGCAACATTGCTCACGTCATTGCAAGGAATCTAGGACAAGCTGTGTTTGTTAGAGAGCTCTTCTGCACGGCTGTCTTCCTCTGTGCTGGCTATGTGTAATTTGAAGCAATCTCATGCTGTCTGCACACACTTTCCCATCTTCTGGGGACGTTAATGTGTCCTGTGCGACTCTCTTCTTTGACTAGTTTAGCCTCAGAGACATGATTCTGTGCTTTTAAAGGGCTTCGCTGGTTTCGCCTGCCATGTTGCGTAATAGACCTGAATGAAAGTCCTCCTCGTGGAACACATTCAGGACAAGATCCTCTTCCTGATTTTAGGTCGGGTCCAACGACCGTGAAGAAACAATGTGCCGAGATCGGTTCATGCTGTTATCGACACAGTTTTGGGACTTTTTCACAGGACTTTTGATATTGCGTCGTATAACACAATCTGAATGTAACTAATTCTGCTCTGTTTTTGCAATGCGAATGATGGCTAACATCAGATCAGATTTTCATTAAGTGATACGTGAGTATCAGTGTTCGGTGAATACTTACTGACCCATCTAAAAATGCCCAAGCAACCGTCCAGAACACCCTATTGTGTCAAGATTTGTTAGATTCTGTATTTTCGTCAGTTTTTGCTGGTTTCTGCATTTAACTGGTAGAATGTGACTTTATTTTGGTAACACTTTACAATACGTTTAATTGGTTAACATTAGTTAACTACATTCGTTAAAATGAATGTGTGTGTGCGTCAAGTAGGGTTGCCAACTGTCCCGAATTAGCCGGGACGTACGGTATTCTGGGCCTAATGTATTTGTCCCGTCCCGATTAAATAGACTGCTACACTAATCTAAGCACTGACTAAGACAACAGACGCACGACACCGGTCATCATCCAATCACAACACACACTCACCCGCATCAGACCATACCAATAACAAACTCAACATTGAGAATTAGACTAATTATTCTTTTGTGACAAACCATTGTTTGATTTGCGAACAGAATCTTCTGGTGTCTGGACACTCCCGGTTCGATCCGGACTCACGCTAGATCATCATATCAGAATGATTTCTGACTGTACGTTCACACCGCCGCCGACTTGAACGTCAAGGAAGCTCTGGCCGCTCTGTCAAGGACGCTTGTCAAAAAGTACGGGCAAGCTTGTTGACGCTTTGGACTATTTGAAGAACGCTTTGAATGCTCTGATGTTGCAGGGAGAATAGAAGTGTCACAACATGAAATTTAATAAACAGAAAAAAACAAGCAATACATTGAAGAAACCTTTTATACTGACAGCATGTTTATAACATTTTTATTTGAAAAAAATTGTATTCTTTGCTGTCAAATCGGTGTCACTGTGAGCAAATGAATTGCGTTCCCGCTTTGAAACGAGCGTTCATAAATATTTCAAATAAAACTTCCCTATAAGCAAACAAAAGCCCTATTCGCATTATCGGGATTAGTATTATCTGGTGTCCTGTAGTAATATGTAATAATTACGGAGTTTATCTGTGATCTTAATCCCTTGCGAATCGGCCATGCGTAATTTGTAAAGTAAAAATTCCCCCGCAATTTACCTACTATACAGTATTTGGCCAAACACCGAGGTCCTGTGATAATACTAGTCCCGTGCGAATCGACATCTCTGTGATTTGGCTGGATCGTATATCATTTTTTCAAGGTTTTTGTTTCATCTGCGCCTTTTTATCCATCTTTCGCGGAGAATAGAGGCTGATTTGGAGTGTTTTGATAGTATTTTGGGTGCGGGGTCATTTCGCGAGTAGACTACAACTACACAATTTGCAGAAAGAGAAAGCTGAAAACCATCAGAAGCAAGAAAACAAAAAGAATGATTAACGTTAGATGGAGATGAATGACATGTTAAGCAGCATACGGTAAGGACAATTCTTCTGTTTATTCTATACAGCAAGACGTAATAACGACAAGACATTTTAAATGACATCATATCCGGGAGATAAGTCAGTAAAATCACAGGCTTCGCTTATCCCGTGCGAATGCGCCACACGAAATTCAGATGTGGGCGAGTAATTTCAAATTCACACGTGGTCCCCAGGTAATACAAATCCCGTGCGAATAGGGCTAAAGTCATGTCATAAATGATAGGAAACCTGTAGGGAACACAGACAGCAGCGGCGATGATTAGCTTCTCTTCCATTTTCTCGGAACTAATGTTTTGGTAGGAACAAAAATTTACATTGTATGTTTCTCCAACCCGATCTCACGGGAATTCGTACGAATTTTACGAGGTGGCTAATTCGTAACAATTCGTACGACCTCACTCGTAGGAATTAGTACGATTTTGCTAAATCGTACATATTTTACGAATTAGCCAATTCGTATGAATTCGTACGAATGACCTACCCCTGACCCCGCCCCTAAACATAACCATCACGTGGGTTTAGACAAATCATACAAATTCGTACGAGTGAGGTCGTATGAATTATTACGAATTAGCCACTTTTGAATCACTCTGAAGAATTCGTACGAATTGGTCGTGAGATAGGGTAGGTTTCTCCGGAATCAGCCAGAGTGAAGGACGTCTAGATTCCGATTGGTTGCTGGCGTTTTGCGTCTGCTTGCCGCTGAACCAAGTCACAGCTCATTACTATAAAGTTAGGCTTCCTTCAACTTGGCGTCAAATTGACGTCAAAACAGCCAAAACGCAATGCTGATGGATTTGACACTCCTTGCAGCTGAGAAAAACCAGCTTCCATTGAAAATGAATGACTTCCGGCCGCTTTGGAAGCTCAAGTCGGTGTGAACGTGGAGTAATGATGCTGGAAATACAGGAATGCATTACACACATTCGGAAGTATATTCAAATAGAAACCTATTAGTTAAAATTTTAATACAATTTCACAATATTACTATTTGTAATGTATTTTTGAACAAATAAATCTAGGCTTGATGAGCAAGAGACTAAAAAAAAATCATAAAAAAATATATAATATAATAGCTAACCGTTGTGGCAGCGAGTCTTCTACAGACGTGAACCATTTTGTTTTTTGTTTTTTTTTTGAAAATGTACCAAGATTTGTGCCCTCTAATATCAGCGATCTTTTTTTTCTTTTTTTGTCATTATTTCATGCAGTCTTTCTTTCTCTTTCTTGCACAGCAGTGAGGAAGAAGGAAGTGGAGGAAGCTTTAACGGAGGCCGGATTGCCTGTGTGGACCCCAGCTTGCCAAACGTAGGGGCTCGTGGACTGTTCCCTTCTCTTCCACATTTCTAGGAGGAGGTGCCTTCAAAAAAAACAAAAACCCAAACCCTTCCAGCCTTCGGGCCCCGACTCGTCCCCCCCGTCCCGGCTAGACCGACCCGCCACACCACTTGCCTTTTCTGTGTTCAGTATTCGTTCTCTTTACCAAAAGAAGATGGACTCCAGTGTTCATGTGCTGTTTCTGCTGCTAAATGTAAGATTCTTAACTCCACGTAAGTGCTCCTTCACGGCGTTGTGGAGGGCTGTGCTAGTTACGCTAGCTCCATCAGCTGTCATGTGTCGTCTTTGACGTTGCTGTATAAACCGATAGTCATAAACGTGACGCCTCCTTGTCATTTCTGAGTGGTGTTGGTTACTCGTGGCTTACTCTGGTCCCATCTGTTGGTGTGTCACATCATATCATTCTAATGGCCATTATTTACATGTGGAATCCCTTCTCGTCATATCACATTCATCACGCAAAGGTTGTTGTGTTGTGTTGATGCAATGTCCTGACTATTGCATTGAGGACAGTCAAACAATAAGGCACCATACAAGAGGCCAGGCTATATTGTGAACATAGTGTTTTCTTCAGCCGTTCCTCCACGGGACATGTTCGTGTTTTCCAACGCATTCTCATCCCAAGGCGTTCATATACAACGATTTTGCCAATGCGTATACACGCTTCGGTTATGGGTAGGTTTAGGTCTGGGGTAGGGTTAGACCACTAGGAGGCGCCCTCTGGCCCATATATATCTGTGTCTCATATTGGCGCTAAAGGGTGCTATGTGCGTTGGATGTCTACGCATTTGCAAAAGCTGTGTATTCTGTCTATGCTACTCTGTCTATTTCGTTCTGTTTGTGTGTAAATGTTGCGGTTGGATGATTTTAGCTGGTAGACGCTGCTATTAGACGCTGTGACGTATGGAAGCCAATTCAGTGTAATTGTGACTCACAAATTTGACTTTAGATCTCACAATTGATGACATTGTGACTAAATCACAATAGCGGCTTTATATTTTACATTACTCACTAAACTTTTTCTTAAAGGTGCCCTCTGAGTTTTAAAATCAAATTATACAACATATTCCATACCAGATGGGGGCAGTATACCTCCAGAAATACCTCCGCGGCCACGCGCACTCTCATGTCTTCAAACAATACGGGCGAGTGCTGTGTTGCTCTGTCTCTCTCCAAATCAAATCAATTGACACGATAGTAAAAGGTTGGAAGACCGCAGTTTCACGTGGAGCATTTGAAGATTTTTACAGATGAATGAACAACATCTCAACACTAAATTAAAAAGGCCGTCTCATAGACAAGTCGGTGCATTTCGACGATATGGGAAAATTAAAGCCCAGGCTATTATTTCTAGTTTTATGATATTCGTTTTGTTCATATTACATTTTTATCATAAGTTTTAATTAATTTGACAGACAGCATTCCCTGATGTGGACCAAGCTAGTGTCTTCCAGAGCTGCTAAATCTCACAGCACTTTTCACACACTCTCACGCCACACATCAATTTTGTCATGCACAGAAAAGGACACGAAGACAGATGTCAGCTCTCAGGTTCTGTTCATTTTATTACGAAATTCAAACAATAAATACAGTATTGGCGCTTTACACAACAGATCCCTAACGCACGTGAACCGATCATCTCTACTAGCAAATGGTAAAAGAACACGAACACTGTTGAAAGATACAGTATGTTACAACTTACCAAAATGTATTCCTCATGCATAATATCGACCAATAATTTTTTGAACTCTTCCCTGAACTGAAATGTAGTAGTGGGCTGTATTTTCCACACGACTGACATCAGGTTCAAGTACACACAAGCCAGCGCGAGCGCGACTCACTCGTGTACTGCAGTTTGGCTGGTGGTAACGTTGCCCGCCCGCATACCGCCTCCCATGGCCGAAACTGGTATTACGACACCTGCCGGGCCGGGGCTAGTAATTTAGCATGCTAATTCAGGTTAATATCTCGGCAGCACTATAACTTGTCAGTTTTTTAATGACATCATCAACCTTATTTCTTCTCAATCTTTTGATGTGTGTAGCTCATTTTTGGGATATTTTAACCTCAATTTTTACAGATGGCACCTTTAAAAATGGTGCTTTATTTCTCTGACTTTATATCGCAGAACGTGATATCGCGAAATAATTTCTCACAATGTGACTTAAAGGAGTAGGTCATTTTTAAAAAAAACTTTTGCTGATAATTTACTCATCCCCATGTCATCCAAGATATCCATGTCATTCTTACTTCAGTCGAAAAGAAATTAAGGTTTTTGATGAAAACATTCCAGGATTTTTGGAAGAAGGCACCTCAATGGATTTCAATGGGAACCAAATGGTTCATGGTCCAAAAGACAGTTTCAGTGCAAACTGCTCAAAGGGCTTTAAACGATTCCAGACGATGAATAAGGGTCTTATAAAGCGAAACGATCACTCATAAAAAAAAAAAAAAAAAAAGTTTATATTTTTATAAGCTCAAATGGTCGCCTTGCTCTGTTCTGTGATGCACGTTCGTGACTCCATCAAAATGAACAAATCTTTACCCGAGTCAAATCGTTCATTTCGTTTGTTGAATGAACCAAATGACACAAAAAAAGATTCGTTCATTTTGATGAATGAGTTTGAACGGGAGAGTCACGAACGCGCATCACAGAACAGAGCAAGGTGAGCATTTGAGCTTATAAAACTTAAATTTTTAAACTGTTATTTATTTTTTAAATGAGTGATCATTTCACTTGATAAGACCCTTATTCATCATCTGGAATTGTTTAAAGCCCTTTGAACAGTTTGCAGTTTGCACTGAAACTGTCTTTTGGACCGTTTGGTTCCCATTGATGTCCATTATATGGAGAAAAATCCTGGAATGTTTTCATCAAAAATCTTAATTTCTTTTCGACTGAAGAAAGAATGACATGGATATCTTGGATGACATGGGGGTGAGTAAATTATCAGCAAACGTTTTTTTTAAAAGTGAACTACTCTTTTAATATTTCACAATTGTCATATTGGTGAAATTGGTGTTTTCAATTTTTTTCTTAGTTTAATTTTCTTAGTTTAAATTGTATCTCACAATTATATTTTTTTATATATTTATTTTAATTCTGTGGCAGACAGTGCAAAATTAGTCAGCAACATACAGTGCGAATACTGAATTACAAAATAGTGTAGTCGATTTTTTTAGTGATTATATTAAAAGCGTGACATTGATATTTCAGCTCGTTCTTATAAGGCGTCATATACTGATGCTTTTACCAATGCGTATACATCCAAAACACATGGCACCCTTTGGGCCAGAAGCCGCCTCCTAGTGGTCTTTTCCCTCTTTGCTGCCTTTCACTTCACTGTTTGTGTTAGTTGGAACTGTGCATCATTATAGAGCACAACAGTCAGTTTTGGGAAGTAAAAACTCCATTCGTTTTCTCCATATTCAACGATAACTTATAAGGACTTGCCTTAATGGTATTATTTAAAAAAAAATAATCATGTTTAGCAAAATAATTAATGGAAAAAAACTACATTACCCATGATGCTGTACAGCATATTCCACCAATCAGAGGGTTGAAACCAGCAAACCAGCTCCGCCCACTCCCATGAAGCACTGCGAATATAATCGAGTCGGCCTCTCTACGCTCTCCAAATACTGAAATGTTTAAATGGATATTTTGCAATACAGTTCAAATATATTGTTTTTACATTTAAATTTCACATTTACATTTATTCATTTAGCAGACGCTTTTATCCAAAGAGACTTACAAATGAGAACAATAGAAGCAGTTAAACTTAACAGTAGGACAACAATACGTAAGTGCTATAACCCCTCTCAGTTTAATTTTTTTAGTGCAGTTTTTTTTTTAAATAGAAGAGAAGAGAAGAGAAGAGAAGAGAAGAGAAGAGAAGAGAAGAGAAGAGAAGGTGTTAGTGTTAGTGTTAGTGAATCAAGTGCTTAAGTGCTTGTTTTTATTAGGGCTGTCAAACGATTAATCGCGATCGCATCCAAAATAAAAGTTTGTGTTTACATTGTACATGTGGGAGCACTATGTATAATTATTTTGTATATATATGAATACACACACATGCATATATATTTAAGAAAAAAATATTATTTCTATATTATATATAATATATATATATATATATATATATATATACATGAAAATATTTCTTGAATGTGCCTTTGGAAAAGCCTGGAACACAGCTGCAGTGGCCTAGTTGCACGACCTTCAATACTGCAGAGAATCTTTTAGTTCAAGTGAAAGAAAAGGGGCAGATTGGGAGGATATGCACGTATAAGTCTCACCTTACAGCGTCGTTCTGTTTAGATCTGTTTTATTTCATTTTGATGGGAAAATATTCATCTGTGAATGACACCTTGTCGCATTCTACAGTGAAATAGTATCACTAATGTGAAACGAGGGGCGCCACATGCAGGATTATGAGTCATCAGTACTAAATACAGAGGCTCAGAGATTACTCGACATTTATGTGAGGTTATTTTATAATAATAGCCTTTGCAAACCGTTGTATTTCTTCTGTAGAACATAAAAAAGGAGACATTTAGAAAAATGAGCTGTGAATGTGACTGGAAGTGTGTTTAACGACTTCACACAAAGCCAGTGTTGGACAGTAATTAGTACTGTAATTTTACTTTGTGTAATTGAAGTTATAGTTCAGCGAAAATGTAAATTCTGTCATAATTTTCTCACCCTCAAGTTGTTCTAAAGCTATGAGTTTTCTTCTGTTGAACACAAAAGAAGATATTTTGATGACTGCCACCAAACAGTTTATGAGCCCCATTGACGTCCATAGTGTTATTTTTCCATACTTTTGAAGTCAATGGGGGTCCATTTAGAGTTTGGTTATAATAAGTTACCAATATTCTTTAGAATATGTTCTTTTGTGTTAAGCAAAATAAATAAATTCATACAGGTTTGGAACAACTTGAGGGTGAGAAAATTACGACAGAATTTTTTTTTCTTTTTTTTCGGTGAACTATATCGCATTAGGAACATTTTTTATGTATATGAGTATTTTTATTTGTGGAAAATTTTACTTTTACTTTATTACATTCCGAAGCATAATATCATACGTTTTACTCCACTACATTTCATAAAAACATGCCGCTTCTAGTTATTTTGGACAGAAGAAATCGTCACCCGCTCAGAGACGCAATAGCGGTGTAATTCATTAATGAGATGATTCTGATTCTTTTCAATAAACCTGGTTAATCGATTTGCGATCGCACTGAACGATTCATTTGTGAGTTGCACTGATCTAATTGCATCTATTCTCTTCTGCATCCCAATTCAGAGGCTGCATCCTTCAAAGGGCCGATTACATCATAGAAAGGCTGTCCCATCGAAGACTCTTCCAAATGAAATTGCCCGTGAAATGAAGGATACAACAGATGGATTCTTCACTGCCTTTATACCCTAGAATTTATTGAATGCTAGTGACGACCAGATTTTTTTAGAGAGAAATTGCTGAATTACACTTTTAAACATAAGTGTTTCAGCTTAATCAAATGTCTAATATAATATCTATAATATCTCAAAAAAAAAAACCATTAAAGCTGTTCAAATGTTGACGTATACTTAGATGTGATTATAGTTTATACTCTTTATAATATACAGAAGTTGAACATTGAGAACACATTTAGACAGGTTGTGAAACCTGTTTTGTTTCCAGACAGTTTAATATAACTAAAAAAAAAAAACAACTCCAGTACAAACAATACTGTCGCTCATCAATGGCAGCTGTCACAGTTTCTAGGTGACAAGAACAATCCTTCGTAGGCTGGGCTGTCCCATTTACCAACGCTCAGTCAGACCTTCGCGGCCTTCGGAGAACGCAGCCTCTCAATTAGGACACAGCCTTCGAGTCAACAACTCACTAATTCATGATCCAGTCAGAGTGAGTCAACAGTTAACTATTAACAGTGAATTCACAAGTCTGACTTAAAATGAGCCAAGACCGGGAGATCTTTGGGGCTTGAGTGCACCCGCGAATGAAGGGCCGATAAAGTTACCGAATTTTAGGATTTATTATTGTAAATGAAAATCATATTAAGGTCAGGACTGTCACTTGTTTGTGAACTAAATTTGCTGTAAAAGGACGAGCTGTTTATGCCCATTGTATAAAATGAATGTCAACATTTGTTTATTACCGTATAAATGGGGAAGGTTAACTTTACAATAAGGCAAATTAATGCCCAAGCATCTTCCCGCATAGCAGGTTAAAATGATACAAAAATAGTAGGCCTATGTTTGCATAGTGTTGCTCTTAAAATGCTGCCAGTATGGTTTACCCAAAAAATGACAATTTTGCCATAATTTATTCACCCTCAAGTTGTTTCAGACATGTATGAGCTTCATTCTGTTGAACACAAAATACGAGATTTTGAAGATTGTTGGTAACCAGACAGTTGAAAGTCATTGACTTCCATAGTAGGAAAAACAATGGAAATCAGTGGCTACAGTCAACTGTGTGGTTACCAACATTCTTCAAAATATCTTCTTTTATTACTTGCAGATCAATAAGCGTCTGCATAATCTACCTTATTGACTAGCTACTTGACAATTCATAATCATGTCAAACTAAGCTGTTGTGATGGGGACGAGACCGCCTTTGCCAAGTCAAGACCGAGTCTTTGAAGAGTCGAGTACAAGTCAAGACCGAGTCTTTGAAGAGTCGAGTACAAGTCAAGACCGAGTCTTTGAAGGGTCGAGTCCGACTCGAGACCAAGTCTTTGAAGAGTCGAGTCCAAATTGAGACCAAGTCTTTGAAGGGTCGAGTCTGAGTCGAGACCGAGTCCGTTGGTTTTCAAATACAGTCGAGTCAGAGTCAAGACCGAGTCTTTGAAGGGTCGAGTCCAAGTCAAGACCGAGTCTGTTGGTTTTCAAATACAGTCGAATCCGAGTCAAGACCGAGTCTTTGAAGGGTCGAGTCTGAGTCGAGACCGAGTCCGTTGGTTTTCAAATACAGTCGAGTCAGAGTCAAGACCGAGTCTTTGAAGGGTCGAGTCCAAGTCAAGACCGAGTCTGTTGGTTTTCAAATACAGTCGAATCCGAGTCAAGACCGAGTCTTTGAAGGGTCGAGTCTGAGTCGAGACCGAGTCCGTTGGTTTTCAAATACAGTCGAGTCAGAGTCAAGACCAAGTCTTTGAAGGGTCGAGTCTGAGTCGAGACCGAGTCTGTTGGTTTTCAAATACAGTCGAATCCGAGTCAAGACCGAGTCTTTGAAGGGTCGAGTCTGAGTCAAGACCGAGTCTGTTGGTTTTCAAATACAGTCGAGTCAGAGTCAAGACCAAGTCTTTGAAGGGTCGAGTCTGAGTTGAGACCGAGTCCGTTGGTTTTCAAATACAGTCGAGTCAGAGTCAAGACCAGGTCTTTGAAGGGTCGAGTCCAAGTCGAGACCGAGTCCGTTGGTTTTCAAATACAGTCGAGTCAGAGTCAAGACCAGGTCTTTGAAGGGTCGAGTCCAAGTCGAGACCGAGTCCGTTGGTTTTCAAATACAGTCGAGTCCGAGTCAAGACCGAGTCTTTGAAGGGTCGAGTCCAAGTCGAGACCGAGTCCGTTGGTTTTCAAATACAGTCGAGTCAGAGTCAAGACCGAGTCTTTGAAGGGTCGAGTCCAAGTCGAGACCGAGTCCGTTGGTTTTCAAATACAGTCGAGTCCGAGTCAAGACCGAGTCTTTGAAGGGTCGAGTCCAAGTCGAGACCGAGTCTTTGAAGGGTCGAGTCCAAGTCGAGACCGAGTCTTTGAAGAGTCGAGTCCAAGTTGAGACTGACTCCGTTGGTTTTCAAATACAGTCGAGTCTGAGTCAAGACCGAGTCTTTGAAGGGTTGAGTCCAAGTCGAGACCGAGTCCGTTGGTTTTCAAATACAGTCGAGTCTGAGTCAAGACCGAGTCTTTGAAGGGTTGAGTCCAAGTTGAGACTGACTCCGTTGGTTTTCAAATACAGTCGAGTCAGAGTCAAGACCAGGTCTTTGAAGGGTCGAGTCCAAGTCGAGACCGAGTCCGTTGGTTTTCAAATACAGTCGAGTCCGAGTCAAGACCGAGTCTTTGAAGGGTCGAGTCTGAGTTGAGACCGAGTCCGTTGGTTTTCAAATACAGTCGAGTCAGAGTCAAGACCAGGTCTTTGAAGGGTCGAGTCCAAGTCGAGACCGAGTCCGTTGGTTTTCAAATACAGTCGAGTCCGAGTCAAGACCGAGTCTTTGAAGGGTCGAGTCCAAGTCGAGACCGAGTCTTTGAAGGGTCGAGTCCAAGTCGAGACCGAGTACGTTGGTTTTCAAATACAGTCGAGTCCGAGTCAAGACCGAGTCTTTGAAGGGTCGAGTCCAAGTCCGAGACCGAGTCTTTGAAGGGTCGAGTCCAAGTCGAGACCGAGTCTTTGAAGAGTCGAGTCCAAGTTGAGACTGACTCCGTTGGTTTTCAAATACAGTCGAGTCTGAGTCGAGACCGAGTCTTTGAAGGGTTGAGTCCAAGTCGAGACCGAGTCCGTTGATTTTCAAATATAGTTGAGTCCAAGTCAAGACCGAGTCTTTGAAGGGTCGAGTCCAAGTTGAGAACGAGACCGTTGGCTTGGGAACTGTTTAGAGCAGTTGTCTTAACATCTTAAAGGGATAGTTCACTACTTGACAATTCATAATCATGTCAAAGCTGTATCCTATTTAAGCTCTATCTGAGTGTCTAGAACATTATAACCCCATGTAAGAATGAAGAGGATTTGAAAGAAAGCACTTGTATGCTACCAGTTTGGTGCTTTTGTTACGTTTTAGAAGGTTAATAGCCACATTTTAAGCGCATGGAAAAGAGCAACTAGTACATTCTCCTTTTGTGTTCCAAGAAAGAAAGAAACCAATAAAGGGTTAGAAGCATATGAGTATCTATTAAAGTATTCCTCAGTGGCTTTTGTCCCAAATGGGCATTTTTCATGCAACAGCAGAACATAACTGCTTACTTTCCGAAATGTATAGATCACGATGTGTTTTTTTTCTGTCATAGATGTTCTGAAAGGATTCTGCGCTTATTCTACAGTTTTTCTAAAATCAGGTGTTATTCTAAAGCTGCAAACCTACTGTGTTTTCGCCATAACAAGGAAGGTCACTGCCGTTCCAAGGTCAGGGGTCGGTAAGATTTTCTATTGTAATATATTTTAAAGTGTAATTTTTTCCTGTGATAAAATCCAATTTTTTCACAACATTACTCCAGTCTTCAGTGTCACATGATCCTTCAGAACTCATTCTGATATGATGATTTTATATTTAATGCTCAAGGAGCATTTCTGATTATCATCAATGTTGGAAACAGTTGTGCTGTTTCATATGTTGGTGAAGAACATGATATATATATATATTTTTCTTCTTACAGGACTTTTTGATGAATAGAAAGTTAAAAAAATTCTTACCGACCCCAAACTTTTGAACATAGTATATTGTTCAATTTCCTTTATGTTCCCAATTCCAACCTGAAAGCTTGTCTGGAGTGTACATTTCCCCCCTAAGTAATATTGAAGAACACATTTGTAGTCACAAAGTCAAGGGAATGGAAGACCTGACTACGACTGACTATGACGCTTGAGCGGTTAGTTTCTATGGCTGTCGTGTTGTGGCCACAGATGGGCTGGATTGTCACCATTCTGGAGAGGGAGTTGAAGGGAAGTGCTGTCACACTGTGACCAGATGGAAGCCCTCTATTTCTCGGTTGTACAGTAGGTGTTTTCTTTTTAATGATTAGCTTCTAATAAACAAACAAACTGAGGGTTGGTTACATAAATGTTCATTTGTGTGCAATTTGCGCCCACCATATCCTGGACCCTACCAAACTAAAGTCAGTTAGTCATTTTCTTTGATGTAGCCTACAGTGTGCGTAAGTGAATCTGCCTTCACTGGTTATTCACTGCAGTGGGTCTGAAAGCCCACACCTGCTCCCATAACACACTCCATCCATCATTTTTTATGCGCACACATACACACACACACACTAATACACACTCCTATAAATCCCCTTATGGAGTCCTAACTGACTCAAAGCAGATGGTCTTCTCCTTGTCCATCCCACTCTGCTGGCTTCTTTCATGCCAGGATGCCATACTGTAGGGAGCGTTCCAAGATCCTACAGAGAACGGATTAGATTCAAGCTGAAGGGGTTTTCCTTTTTCCTCCAGACCTGGCTCTGCCTTTTTCCGTTGCATGGGCCATCAAACAGAAGTCCCCAGAGGCCTTTGCAACAGGATACAGTCTTGTGACCCATATCCCAGAGTTCACTAAGACATGTGGAATTTTGTGAACGCATGGTCCGGTCCTGATTAACCTGATGGATCAGTTTATCTTTGCACTTATTATTATTATTATTTATTTATTTTTATTATGAGCCTAATAATAAATAATTAAAGGGGTGGTTGATTGCGATTTCACTTTTTTCATTTTAAATAGTGTGTAATGTCGCTGCTGGTGCATGAACAGTATCTGTAAAGTTGCAGCGCTGAAAGTTCAATGTAAGCAGAGATATCGTCTTTTAAAAATCAGGAAGTTTAATGCCTACAAAAACAACTCAATTGGGACTACAGCTGGGTTTTAGACGTCACTAACCCATACATTTAGATAAACCCTCCCTCCGGAATATGCAAAAAAGGGCATGGCCATATCGACTAAAGTGTGTTGTGTTGATCCAGCTGTCAGGTCTTCTGTGTTCAGGCTTCTCACGGACGCTGTAGTTCGTCAACAATGGATACAATTTATGTTTGATTATGTTCCTGAAAATGTGGATCGTAATTTAGCTCTCTGTGCTGCGCATTTACGAAAAACAGCTTCCAGAATCTCCACGAATTCAATGCCGGATTCAACAAGAAACTGTTACTAAAACATGAAGCAGTTCCAACTTTAAAACCAGAGGCAGCAGTTGTTGGACCACAACCTGTAAGTAGACTAAGACTTAAGAATTTTACACTAAATGTATTTGCATGTATAATTTCAGACATAATGTTTTAGTTTTAGTTTTATCAAATGCCAGCGCTGGCTTTATAGCCACTTAGTTACGCTATTTTGTGTGTACGACAAACGCGGACAAACATTTTGGACCTTTATGCTTTTTAGTGTTATTTTTCGATTTGATCAAAAACGTAAACCAGTGCCAACGCTGTTTATGTATATAGTAGCCAGTTAGTTCGATGCTATTGTGTAAAACAAACGTGTATGACGTAAAAAAAATATAGGCAAATTACCATTCAGAAACGTTTAGTAAGAGCCGTGTGTGGTGAGGTTCTGCTTGACTCTCTTCATCGGCGCTTTCTGGGTTTGATTCTGGCTCTTACTGATACTGCAGTAAGGAACACATGCAACTTTCGCACGTAAAGGTAATGGGCGTGAAGTATCCGGACAACGTGCACTACGCAGTTTAGCCAATTACAACACACCGGCCCAAACTAACCAATTTGAGCCCACTGCATGTTTCTGAGGGAGTGGTTTCATAGACTCAGGAAGTCAACCAGTCGTTCAAATGACAGGAGAAACAGCTTGCAATAAAGGTGAAATTTATGAAAAATAAAACTTTTAAAAAAAGAAAAACCACGAATACATGTTATATTGCACCCCACAAACAGAATCATGCAAAGAAAAGAAAAAAAGTAGTAAACCACCCCTTTAAAGAATATATTGTGCTACAAACATGACTGATTCGCATTAATTACGCACGCTTTTCAATCTTCGAAACACAAATGAAGATCTTTTTGATGAAATCTGAGAGTTTTGATTAATCAAAAAGTTCATAAAGAGATCACAAAACTAATCCATATGAATTGATCGGTTTAGTCCAAAATCTTCTGAAGAGATAAGATGGCTTTATATGATGAACAGATTGAATTTAGGCTTTTATTCACATATAAACATTCATAAACACACATCAGTTGTGGTAAACAGAGGCTCAAGCATGTTCGCTTGACATGCGAGAATCAATAAGGTTCATTCTCGTGTTACGCAGCACGTTTGAGCTTCTGCAAGAACCAATGAGGTTCATTCTCATGTTACTCATCTTTATTTGTGTTCCAAAAGATGTACGAAAGGTTTGGTAAGACATGAGTGCGAGTAATTAATGAGATAATTGTCATTTTCGGGTGAAATTAACTTTGAAATTATTTTTTGGTATGTTTTAGCTTACCTCAAGGGCATCCAAGATGTAGGTGTCTTTGTTTCCACAGTAGTTTCAATTTTGACATTTTTCGGTCAAACCGTTCTTGTCTGTCAGTCATATAATGGAGGTCTATGGTCACCACCTCAAAGAGCATGCACAGAAAAGTCCAAATTAAGCATGATTTAATGACTCGTAAATGTAAGTACACACTGATGACCTAAGACACGAAACGAGCGGTTTGTGTGAGAAAACGAACAGTATTTAAAAATCGTTTTTACCTCTTGTAACTACAGCCATGTCCAACTGATCTGAGGGCGTGGGCGCTTCGGTCTGCGGTCAAAAACGTTTTATACTTCCATGTACATATATCCCTTCAAACAATTAGATTTTTGTTTAATACAATATATAATAAATGTACTCTGTTTAATAGGTCTGTTTTAAATTGAATATTTGATATCATCTTATTATTTATTAAAGATTTAATAGAATTAAATAGAAGTAAAGGACGATTCAAGACACAACAAAACAGCTTGCTTGCTGTGCACCATCCCTACATTATTCTTATTTGTCCTAGAGCACAGCAAGGGGAACGGGTACACCTTAATAGCGTGCCAGAGGTGATACGAGTGCTCTCTGTCGCTATGGCAGGTGTGCTCTTTCCTCACAGCCTCCTTAGGGCACAAGTACAACCCAAGAGGGAGAGAAAGAGCGAGAGAGAGAAAGAGAGAGAGGCCTGCTTCAATAAGTGTCACAGCATAAGAAAAAGTGTCTATAAGTCCTGGCACAACAGAGAAAGCAAATGAGCACAATGACCTTGATGTGTCAACTGCATCGAATTCAGGGAGAAAACAGCTGGCGTGCATATGCATATAAACGTGTCATCATCGCTGTTTGCATTGTATCGAGTACGCATCTAATCACGGACCTCATGAAAGCAGAATTGATCTGTCCAGTTTGGGCTGTTTTGTTCAAGTCAATGTATTTGTCCATTCCAGCAAAAGCTCTGGCTATGAGCAAGGAGAACTTATATGGATTTTTCCACTCGCCAGGAATAGGAGGAAAGTGATCTCTGGCCTAAAATCAATGGGAATTATCCATTCAGAGAGGTGAGGTGCAAAACTTGACACCGTGTCGGCTGTTGGCTATTGAAATGCAGGAGTTACCGCCCAGGCGCCCACCTCCCATAAACGTTAGCAGGGCAGACGGACAGCTAAAAAAATCAGGAGAAATGCACCTTCAAGAGAGTTACTGTCGTGCATATGGAGGAAGTGATGTCATGAAATGTGAAAACCAATTATTCGGCACAGATTTTATCACACAGGGAGATTCTCCACTAACAAGTTTCCCATTCTGGAGTTTCCATTACTCACTCTCAGAGTAGACTACCATATCGCTACCTTCGACAAACAGCCAGAGCCTATCCACCTTTGCTTATGTTAGAAATGAGGAGCAAAAGATGAGCCATTTAGGTTTATTTAAAATAGTAGAGATATGACTATAATTTAGAGGCTATTTTAGGAAAAAAAATTTGAACATCCTTGTCCACATGTCTACTTTAAAACACTGTGTGAACAAAAAGGTTTGAATATTGGTACGAATTCCATGATTTAGGAAAGTGTGTGTGTGTATGTGTTACCTTTTGAGGATTTTTTATTTATTTTTTTTATTTTTTTGTCCCTATGAGGAAAACAGGGTTAAAACAGGGTTAGGGGATAAAATATATAGTATGTACAGTAAAAAAAAAAAATAATTACAATGTTTATGGAAAATCCCTATAAATCATGGAAACCCAACATTAAATTAAAGCGGTAACACTTGACCCCTTCAAGTGTTACCGCTTTAATTTAATGTAATGTGCATAAGACTAACATGACACCGTTATAATTATGACATGACATATGTTATGAATATGAAGGAAGTTTTATGCATGTTTGTGACAATTGTCATTAAGTGTCATTCGCTCAGTTATGACATTTTTAATGGAAATATGACATTGTTTGAGATGTCTTTGTTATAACACCTTGACATAAACCAACACATCATAACCTGTCAGTGTCTTTGACAACTTGACATTACTAAGACAACACAATCTGTCATAAACATGACATAGCAGATTAATTAGGCTATCAAACTTAAGAAACCACCTAGCTCTATTGGTTAACATTACATTAAACTGTCAGGTGGTTGGTTTTGACATTGGCTGTCATGAAGCCATTATAACTTTTTAATGACAAATTCAATTAGTACCACTGTTGAGGTCAAGAAAAATATTCATGACACAGTTATAATGTCCTCATGACAGCCAAAGTCAAAGCCAACCACATGACAGTTACCATAATATTTTAACACTTAATGACAGTTGTCATAAACACGTAAACCCTACTTCATATTCATGACATGTCATGTCATGGTTATGAGGGTGTAATGCCAGCCCCTTCAAGTAAAGTGTTACCATTAAAGCTAGTCTGAGTCATTGTGTACTGCAGTCTCCAGCTCTGGTTGCTACGGTGAAGCATCAAGGTCTCCTGAGCAAATCAGTCCCAGCTCGAAAGGTCACGATGGCAAGATCACGGCCATATCTCTCTAACACACACACACATACACAAGCAGTCACAAATGCACAAATATACATGAATCCAATCCCTTCAAAATATTACAAACAGTTGAATCCATTATGCTTTTGATTGGTGTATGAATATGAATAATACTAAATATTGAATAATACGTAATATAAAAACCCCGAAGATATTTACAATACAATACAATATTTATTTATAGAGCACATTTAAAAACAGCCAGGGCTGATCAAAGTGCTGTACAAAGCAGAAAAAAAGAAAAAAATAATAATGCACAGGACAGTAAAAAATAATCAATTAACAATCAGGGAGAATTAAAAGCGAGAGAAAATAAATAAGTCTTTAAAGAAGATTTAAAAAGATTATTATTATTATATTAAGATATTTAATTAAAAATAACACAACAAAATTGTGTTGGGGGGCCAGGAGCAAATGTACCAACATATGTCAACTATAATAACGTTTCATTGTCAATGGCGCCACCAGGGGGTGGCCAGGGGTGGCCATGGCCACCCCTGGCCGACTCCTGGCCACCCCATTGGCCACCCCAATGGCCAGTATTAATTTTTGTAGCATCAGTTATGCATTTTATAAATAAGTCAAAAATATTCTTAAGTAAAAGAAGATGGGGAATTATGTGTCGTGACGTGCTTTTTAAGTGCCAAATGGTATACTGTTACAGCAGCTTTTTGATGTGTTTTTGCCACGTTTGGACAGGCAGGGATGCAAACAGCGCGCTTTTCGGCGCCTCCCGCTTTTTTCACGTCAGTTTGGGTGACAAAGTCATCTGAAGTCATTCCATAGCTTAATGTGAGGGACGGAAGTATATTTACATTATTAAAGTATACGGAAACTCGTTTTCCCTCCTCTGCGGCTGTCAATCATTCTCCATTTATATTCAAACAGCACGCGTGCCTCTTGGATGCACGGTAAAACTCTCTCCAATATGATATATTCACGTTATAAATGCATGATCTGTAGATAAAAGGCTGTATATTCGCATAGAATTACTTTATTTTCTTGGAGTTTGTTGCTGTTTTTAAACGACTCACTACCGTGTGCTTGTTACTGTTAGATCACACATATCACAAGGACTATGAATCGGCATCAAACGCAATAACTGTGAAACAAAGGAACAAATCGCACTTGGATTTGTGCGCTCAACATTTCTTCGATTTGTGACATGAGCTTTTAAATGCGCACTTATGAAGCGCAGTGCTGCTGCACACTGTGACTCCATGTTGCTTTGAGCACATCATTCTGCACCCGCGATGCGCATACACGCTGTGTGCTCTGTTTTTCATGTTATCATGGGTTTGCGCACTGAAATATTATTAAAACGCAATATATTTTGTGTTACCTAGCCTGCTCAATACATTTTAAATAAGCATTTAAAATTAAATATTTATTTGTAGTGTAGGCTATATATGCACTTCTGAGTTCTTGACATTAATATATATATATATATATATATATATATATATATATATATATATATATATATAAAATTGTGACATGTATGATTGCCTGATTGAATTTTAAAAGAGAACTAATAGTAATTTGTTTTTATTAACATATTTAGATTTTATAAAATTACTGTGCAGATTTTTTCAAGAATTACTTTTTGCTGCTGATGTATACACTCATTAAGTTTATTAAAAATTCATAATACATTTATGTAATATTTAAATGTGCTAACTGTAATCTTACACTGCAAAATAATAACTTAAAAATGATTAAATTCATCACAATTATGTAAGTATCTGGAAATTTGCTGTGGGGCAAGGGCCCTATATATATATATATATATATATCATATAATACATATCATTATATATAATATAATATATATTAGTAGGGCCCTACTAATATCATTAGTAACATTAAATATTACACAATAAACCAAAGTATATCAGTAGGAGTTTGCTTAAGTCTTTCTGATAGTTTTCTACACAACAGTAGAATACAATTCTGAAATTATGGTTTATACTGTAGTTTTGGTGTGCCACCCCAAGATTTTAACTGGCCCCATCTGGCCACCCCTATGAAAAATTCCTGGAGGCGCCACTGTTCATTGTGTGTTGGTCAAAATAATGGTTTGATATTTTTATATTTTACCTTTCATATTGCAGTTTGGACTTATGAACGGTTTTACTCATGCCAATTAAATGTGTGATTTTTTTTTTAAATCTTTTTTTTTTTTTAGTTTTTTTTTTTTATCAAAATAACAGTACAACAGCAATATTGTGAAATATATTCTAATTTAAAACAGCTCTTTTCTATTTGAATATATTGTAAAATGTAATTTATTCCTATGATGTCAAAGCTGTATTTCCAGCATCATTACTCCAGTCTTCAGTGTCACATGATCCTTCAGAAATCACTCTGGCATTTGATGTGGTATTATTATTAATGTTGAAAACTGTTCTGATGCTTCATATTTTTATGGAAACCATTATGCATTTTTTAAGGATTTTTTTTTTAGATAAAAAAAAAACAACAACATAATTTGTTACATAATAAATGAGCCCTCGCGCATATATATATATATATATATATATATTAGAATATTTTTAATTTAAAAAAGTTAAACTAAACAGTGTGACAACTTTATACCCATAAGTGACCCTGGTCCACATTTATACATCATCTGAAACTGAATAAAAATGCTTTCCATTGATGCGTGCTTTGTTAGGATATAGGGCAATATACAGCAAAGATATGACTATTTGAAAATCTTCAATCTGAGGGAGCAAAAAAATCTAAACATTGAGATCGCCTTTAAAATTTTTCCATTTATGTTCGCGATTGTGCTGCATTCACTCACAAAGACAAATGTTTTATATATTCACGGTAGGAAATTTACAAAAGGAACTTGATCTTTACATAATATCCTAATGATTTTTGGCATAAAAGAAAAATCGATAATTTGACCCGCATACAATGTATTGTTGGCCATTGCCACAAATAAACCAGTTCCACTTGTGACTGTATAGGTCACATATATTCAACATGTCCCATAATCAATAATTTCATGTCCAAGCCAAAGAAATGCACTTTTAAAAATAATCCTTACCTGAGAAATATTAATTGGAGTAAAAAAAATAGACAACTAGCCATGTTCTGATTATTAACAATTACTGTATACTGTCATAATTATAGTATAATAAAACACCATGTAAAGAACACCACGTGAAGTTGAAAGAATAAATCAGATTGTCAAACGAAAGCAATGGAAACTCTTTTGTTAGCCTGATTGTTTTGGAGGAAGGGGCTGCGTTTGAAATGCTTTCCTGCTAATGGCATGTTTCCTCATAAATAATTAGTAGACCAACAGGGAGATCTGCAGAGTGTGTTAAGATGTATATAACTGCAGCCGTGTGGAGATGCAAGGCCATGGACAGGGAGACATGAATTACTGGATCAAACACAGTGTTCATTTATCTAGTTTCTCCAAAAACACAAATGAATATAGCTTTAAATGGACCGTGACGGGTTCATTTCACTGAGAATTAGCATTAGCTGTTTTGTTTGGAGAATCTGTTTGGGTTGAACTTAAATCTCATACTGAAATCATCATATCCCCATCTCTGGTTATCTTGGGAACTGCAGTTCACAAGCTTCAGTCCTACAGATTCATTTGTCATAATGATGCTCTCAGATTGAGGCTGAAGAGGACTTGAGGAGTTGCTTTCATTCTTCTTCTCCATTCTGGTTCCGAAGTGGAAAAGGAGGTCAAATGGGTATGATTGTTAGGAAATGTACTCTCTAAAACTTTTAATGATGCACAACTTTGAGTATGATAAGGGCAAAGTTTTCTGTGAATACTACATTCTGTTCCTTACACAAAGCTAAAGTAAAAGTAGGGCTTCAGACATGGTTGTACGGGGGGTTTAATCCGTTTGGAGCTTCCTATTGTGAAAAAAAAGTAGGCTACACTTTGACACACTTTTAAAAAGAGTACTTGTTACAGAAATATTATACTTAAAGGGTTAGTTCACCCAAAAATGAAAATTAAGTCATTAATTACTCACCCCCATGCTGTACCAACCCCGTAAGACCTTCGTTCATCTTCGGAACACAAATAAAGATATTTTTGATTGAATCTGAGGGCTGGATCACTCTTCCATAGACAGCCTGAGGGACTGCCTTTTGACGGCCCAGAAAGTCCTTAAAAGAAAAGGTTTAAATATTCCATGTGCCTACAGTGGCTCAACTATAACTTTATCAAGCAACGAGACTACTTTTTGTGCGAAAAAAAAACGTAAATAACGACTTTATTCGACTTTCCATTACTTCCTTATGGGCGCATGCGCGAGAACTGAGACGAGACCGTTCTTCTTCGACTACTTTTTGTTACCGGCTGCTCACCGCTTAGGAGTTTTACCGCCCCCTACCGTATAAGATGACGTACTGATATAGCCGGAGGCGCAAAACGTTCTGTTTACAAGCAGTACGTCATCTTATACGGTAGGGTGCGGTAAAACTCCTAAGCGGTGAGCAGCCGGTAACAAAAAGTAGTCGAAGAAGAACGGTCTCGTCTCAGTTCTCACGCATGCGCCCATAAGGAAGTAATGGAAAGTCGAATAAAGTCGTTATTTACGTTTTTTTTTTCGCACAAAAAGTAGTCTCGACGCTTGATAAAGTTATAGTTGAGCCACTGTAGGCACATGGAATATTTAAACCTTTTGTTTTAATGACTTTCTGGGCCGTCAAGAGGCAGTCCCTCAGGCTGTCTATGGAAGAGTGATCCAGCCCTCAGATTCAATCAAAAATATCTTTATTTGTGTTCCGAAGATGAACGAAGGTCTTACGGGGTTGGTACAGCATGGGGGTGAGTAATTAATGACTTAATTTTCATTTTTGGGTGAACTAACCCTTTAAGTGTGAACAGAATGTATTCCCTGACAGCAACATATTGTCGGCCCTGATCCAGTTGCGATTCCATTTGTACCAGATGTGGGCCAGATCTGGGCCGACACTATGTCGCTAATACTTTCAGACACTTAAATGTTTGTTCTTTACAAATAAATGAACATGTATTATAGTTTAAATGTACAGTATATTAAGTGTAGTTAGTTGAGCATCAGGGGCCATCCACACTGGGAACCTCCTCAGAGAAGTTATAAACTAACGTTCTTCCAGTAACGTTAATAGAACATTCATTCAAAGTTATCTTATCTTTAAAAATGTTCTCAATGTTAACACAAAAGAGTTATTTATACATATGAAGAAAAAAAAAATCCCCTGAAACATTTTAGTTAGAATATTTTTTTCAACGCTGTTTCAACCTTGGCTGTTCAAACAACCAAAAAACAAAACAAAAAATACTTTGGGGTCATCGCCATCGGATGCAAAATTCAAATTATATGGTGTTTGCATACAAATGTGTCTTTGAAATGTGTGGACACAACCACCATACAATGAAAAAAAATTCATTCACTCCTTTTTTTAATCCTCAAAAAGCCTAAACTCATTATGATGCTCATGCCCCGCCCACGTCCACTGACAGATTTCCTGTATTAGCATATTTCATTCTCTTTTTCCTTCTCTTCTACTTTCTTATATCTTGTGTGGACACCCCCCATGGAAGTCAGGGGTGGGGTGAGCAGAGAAATGCACCGAACCGGATCGCTGTAAACAGGGCTGTTTTTGAGGAGGTAAAGGGGTGTTGTTTTACACAAGCATTAAAGTATGTTACAAACTTTAAATGAAGACCCTAAAGAATCATACCAACTTGTGGAAAATGGGCGAAATGGACTCAAGTCTAGTTCCAGTGGAAGAGTAACCTCTGACTTTTTTTTTTTTTTTTTACAAAGTTCACCTTTAGTGTACTTAAGTGTGTAAAGTAAACAAAGAATAATAATAATTAAAACATCTTATCCCTAAGAACACCATAATGACTGAATGAACTGTTTCTTTTGCAGTCCAAATGGAGGTTGTTTCACCTTTCAACCTTGTCAAATCCACCAGTCACCACAAACCCTAATCTCCTCATCTCCTTCTCCAAACATAATACCCACTTTCACCAAATCATCATCACATCAGTCCAGCACATCAATAAGGCTACAAATTTGGCTCAGTTCATCAGATGGTGTTTATTTAGTTATATTAGCTCTCTCTCTCTCTGGTACAAACAGAGCATCAGTCTCCTGAGAGCACCTCCCTAATGCACCCACTGCAACTTCACGCTTCCCATTCCTCATTTCACATTATAAATGAACAGACATATTCAGGTCTTCTAGCCGCCAGGCCTATATATGTAAGGATTATCACAGGTTTCTGGCAAGTCTGAAATATATTTGTGTGGAAAGGAATACAAGCTGTTAGGATTAACTACTGAGTGTAAATGCACATGCCATATTCAAATTGCCACCAAAAAGTTGTTCAATGGTTTACATTAGTGCTTGAAATCTTTACAGATGACAGACAGTGAAAGAAAGAAGTAGCAGAGATAGATGGACTTATTTGTGATTTTAAAAGTGCTGTTAATTATTCTTGGGACATCATTAGTCACATGTTAAAATTTGGGTAACGCTTCCTTTTACAGTACAGTACTTACTTACAGTGCACTTACTGGCTAATATAAGGTAAGTACTTGGAACAGAGGTAGGTTTTGGGGTAGGTTCAGGCCAGGGTTAGTACTAGTTATTACCCAGTAATTGTAAAATAAGTACATAGTATTTACATGGGTAACTGGACTGTAAAAGGAAGCGTTGCCAAAATTTGAAGAGTAATAGTTCAGTCATGAAACTCTTCCAAGCAGCTGATTGATTCCCCTAAAGCCGGCTGCTTTGGCCAATGGATCTGGGGTGTTTCCCGTACAACGACGTAAATCGCTGCTTAACTACGATGCATTGTTGAAGAAATCAAATCACGAATGTTTACCGAAACCGTTTTGTCACAAATTTGTTGTTCGACCATGTTGGTTAATAATGTCATGCATGTGGTGGAGTAATAACTAGTTTTAATTAATATTAATTTTAATTAGGATTAATTCAAGCATCTGAGGATTAATTCTCAGTTATTTTGCTTTGTTTCAAGATTCAATCATAAAGTCGTTGTTACATACTAGAGCATGTACGCTTATGCGCACTCTTCAAAAACTGCGCTTCATCACAATGAACAAATCTTTTTTTTTGTTGAAGAAAAAGATTTGTTCATTTTGATGAACGAGTTTGAACAGGAGAGTCACAAACGTGCATCACAGAACAGAGCAAGGCGAGCATTTGAGCTTATAAAACTTAAACTTTGTTATTTATTTATTAAATGAACGATCGTTTTGCTTGATAAGAGCCTTATTCGTTGTCTGGAATCATTTAAAGCCCTTTGAACAGTTTGCAGTTTGCACTGAAACTGTCTTTTGGACCTTGAACCGTTTGGTTCCCACTGAAGTGCATTATATGGAGAAAAATGCTGGAATGTTTTCATCAAAAACCTTCATTTGACATGGACATCTTGGATGACATGGGGGTGAGTAAATTATCAGCAAAAGTTTTTTCAAAAGTGAACTACTCCTTTAAACAATTTAATTGATATTATTACATTGGATAAAGGATGTTTTGAGTATTATTTTATAATTTAGAAAATTATATAAAATATTGTATAAAATTATGTAATATTTATAGAAACAAATATAATAAATATTAAAAATCAAATGCTTAATATGTGACAACTTTATATTGTAATTATTTTATATAAAAATATTTTATATATATATATATTAATATTTTTCGTCCTGTTTTAAATATTAGCCTACATGAGATGTTCCAAAAAAGAAATTACATTTTAATATATATATATATATATATATGTCTGTCGTGAGTTGTAGTGAGGCTGAGGCACCATCAGCAGCAGCTGTATTAGCGCAGAGGAGGCGCGTCCCCTTTAATTTGCCCACGCTGTATAGCAGTAAGGAGTGGTGGTGATCAGCACAGCTCACTGACTGTAGTCCCTTTTGTATGCGCAGCGGTGCCCAACTGCAGCCTAAACCGCTCGCTCTTACAATCATTATGAGTAAAAGACGAAAAGTTGGACTTTGACATGAAGTGTCTCGCTCGCGCCGCGCCACTCCCTAAAATGAACGAGAACACAAGTAAGCGCACGGGGAATCTATGTGCATATTTCGATGGATATTTTGCATCTTGAAAACAACTCGGGAAGGTTGACTTTTTTTTTTTAAATGCATGCTTTAACGCATCAATGCCGAAACGCGTGAATGCCTTTAGCACAGTAATGCATGGGCATGCTTTGATCATCGGAACCTATTGCTGAAGCATGTCACTGCAGACACCTCGCGCTTGCTTGAAAGGGTTAAAACACTGATCACAGCCGGTGTGATGTGTTTTTCATGGGTGCATGAGCCTGGAATCTGAATATGTGTGCTGTAATAAAAAAAAAAAAAATGTTGTTTGGGGCAATTGGATAACACCTTAAAAAGGGACGCTGTCTTTGCGCAACGGAAACCCCCTAAACAAACAGCCAAATTGTGACTGAGAACATCTGAAACGTGATGCTCTATGGATTTCTGCCCTTAAGATGAGCACGTTTGCTCAACAACAAGATGTTGCCACTCCTCAGAGCATCATTTTGGCCATCAAGCGCGAGTGGCCACACGTATTCAGGCAATTCTCCTCAGTCTCTTGTGTTAAATGTTACTATCGTGTGTAATGTGAGCATGTTTGAGGCGACGCCCAACGCAAACAGCTCCCCTGTTTCTTTGCAGATCTCTGAATTGAGTCGAGACAACAGTGTGAGGACGCAGGGGGAGTCAGATTTTGCTGACCTTAGCATCTTTGGACCGTTTCAATGGGAAGCTCTTTGCCATTAACACCTTGAGGGAGTTCCCTTCGCTTTGCCTCCGTTCGTTTCTTTGAGACAGGCTGCTGTATGTTTCCCGTTTGTCCCGAAGGCGCGTACGGGTGGATATATTCGCATTCAGCGCAGCAGATCTGGCGCAGCGGGCGGGAGGAAGAGCAGGATCATTGCAGTACCTGTAATGAATGGCTGCTGAAAGACACCACTGACCCTGGCAACGAGACGTTTTTATTAGTTCTGCTGGTGTCATGTAAACATAATCATTTAGCAAATGATTTCGCCGGCGCTTTGGGGACTCCTGATGCTTGCAGGTAAGCTTGCGTAACCTCCCGTTTGCTTATTGCAGTTCTAGCCTGCTGTCTGTGGATCTGGAGCTGAGTTTAAGTGTTTTATTTTTTTATTTGAATAACACTGAAGCTATAGGGAACTGTTTAATTAGTCACACACACTGCATGCACATACATGAAGGAAAAACAACCTTACACCAGACTAGATTGCTGGACTTAGCCATCCAGCCTGGTCAAGTCAGCCTATATTTCAGAAGCTTAGACTTAGAAATCAGCTGGCCTATCTGCTAAAACAGCTTAAAACGGCTAAGACCAGCCTTATGACCATTTTATGCTTGCATATTCTAAGCAATTCTTGATGATATTATATAAAAAGTCATGCTTTAGAAATGTGACCTTCCTAATTCATTACACAATCTAGAATTGCTAAAACAATAAATTGTATTTCTGGAAAAACAAGTACACTTTATTGAAAGTTTTATTTTATGATAATTTGCTCATACAGAAGTACTGCAATAACTGTGAAGCTTGTAAATGTCTTTTTTTTTTTCAGAATACAGGCTTAAAAAAAGGTATATAAACCATAATTGGAAAAATGAAGTTCATATAACATGGTCATATGGTTGATATGATATTGTGGGGTTTTTAAAAAAATCTTAACATATTTTACCTATTGAACGAAGGTAGACAGTGTCGCATTTCTTCAACTTTTCTAACTCAAGCAGTCTTGCTGTCATGGCGAAACACATTTGGGGAGGTTTTGGAATATCCAATTATGATTTAAGTGCACTCAGGCTGGTATTAGATTTACAGTGTGTAATTGAATCCTAAGAGGAATGATACAGTCTTTCCATAGCAAGTATTGATCTACTTGGCAGATAAAAGCAAATAGAATGTGTAAAGTGGTCAGGCTACTTCTCCATATGATTGATGGATGTTTTTAGATGCCATGGTTTGCTAGAGCCATACATGTATTTCCTGAGTAGTCATGCTTTGGGCTGTTGTGTAGCGCTTTGATCTCTCTTCACTTTCATTTCAGATTTGATGGTGTTTGAATAACTTGCTAATTTAGTTCTTAAAAAAAAAAAACGAGTTCTTTCTGCATTGTCTTGGAAAAATGAGGAATCCAAGTAATCCCATAGTAGAATACAATAAATACTCATTAAGCACTCTTGCAGTGAGCATGTTTTGAAGAATGCTTGTGTGGCTCAAGTAATCTTCTTTTCTGCTTTATATTTCTTCCAGTGTTTCCTGGGTTCTAATGCAAGGGGAAGGCGTTGACAAGTGAAAAGAAGCCCCAAATTTCCCTGCTCCTTTCCCACAAACTTTTAGAGGCAACACCGTCGCACTCTGAAAACAAACTGCAGGCTGCATTTATTCACAGCATGACTGTTGCGACGGGCGACCCAGTTGATGAAGCCGCAGCTCACCCGGGTCAGCCACAGGACACATACGACCCGGAACCAGACCATGAGTGCTGCGAAAGGGTGGTCATTAACATATCTGGCCTGCGCTTTGAGACGCAGCTCAAAACTCTGTCTCAGTTCCCAGAGACATTGCTTGGGGACCCCAAAAAGAGAATGCGCTATTTCGACCCTCTGAGGAATGAGTACTTTTTTGACAGGAACCGCCCAAGTTTTGATGCCATTCTCTACTACTACCAGTCAGGCGGCAGGTTGCGAAGGCCTGTCAATGTGACATTGGATATTTTTTCAGAGGAGATACGTTTTTATGAGCTTGGGGAAGAAGCCATTGAGATGTTCAGGGAGGATGAAGGATTTATTAAGGAAGAGGAGAAACTCCTGCCAGAAAATGAGTTTCAGAGGCAGGTATGGCTGCTCTTTGAGTATCCTGAAAGTTCAGGGCCTGCCCGGATTATTGCCATCATTTCAGTCATGGTCATTCTCATCTCTATAGTCAGTTTCTGCCTGGAGACACTTCCGATTTTTCGCAATGATGACATGGAGATGCAGAAAGCATACCCAAGCAACTCCAACTCAACAATTAGCTACACCTCCGACTACTTTACCGACCCTTTCTTCATCTTGGAGACTCTTTGCATCATATGGTTCTCCTTTGAGTTCCTGGTGCGCTTCTTTGCGTGTCCCAGCAAAGCAGGCTTCTTTGTCAATATAATGAACATCATTGATATTGTGGCTATAATACCTTACTTTATCACCTTGGGCACGGAGCTAGCAGAGAAGCCAGAGGATGGTCAGCAAGGACAGCAAGCCATGTCACTTGCCATTTTGAGGGTCATCAGATTAGTACGAGTCTTTAGGATCTTCAAACTTTCTCGGCACTCGAAAGGGCTGCAGATTCTCGGCCAAACGCTCAAGGCCAGCATGAGGGAGCTCGGGCTGCTTATCTTCTTTCTCTTCATCGGAGTCATCCTGTTTTCGAGCGCCGTCTACTTCGCAGAAGCGGATGAGCCTGACTCGCAGTTTGTAAGCATCCCAGATGCCTTCTGGTGGGCAGTGGTTTCAATGACCACAGTAGGGTATGGTGACATGGTTCCAACTACCATCGGAGGCAAAATTGTGGGATCCCTGTGTGCTATCGCTGGTGTGCTGACCATTGCCTTGCCCGTGCCTGTCATAGTCTCAAACTTCAACTACTTCTACCATCGAGAGACAGAAGGCGAGGAACAGGCCCAGTACCTTAACGTGACCAGCGTCCCCAAGATAGATTCGTCAGAGGACCTGAAAAAGAGCCGCAGCGGGTCAACCATGAGCAAGTCTGACTACATGGAAATTCAAGAGGCTGTTAACAACAGCAATGAGGACTTTCGAGAGGAGAACATCAAGACTGGAAACTGCACACTAACCAACACAAACTATGTTAACATCACCAAAATGCTTACAGATGTATAACCGTTTTGAGCTGCCTTTGACGAAGAAGGTGAGATAAAGAAGGGGTGTGCAACCCCAGTTTCGAAGGCTTCAGATGCCTCAAGGAAAAGAGTTTCAAGACGGGAGATTTGTCTATTTGAGTGAAGGATCAGTGAAGAAGACCTGTCCATCATTCCATCTCCATTCCCTCTCGCAAGTTGTGGGAAACTTGATTGGTTGGGGACGTTGTTTTGCATTCTTGTGTTCAGTGTCTGCATGGAGTTTGTCTATTCTGTGTGACTGTGCTAGTAGTCGGTCTGCTTGCAACAGTAGCCAATCGTAGCCTAACCAGTTGGTACAAGCGTAGCATAGAGGGACCAATTCCTGACTCCCATTTCCCCATTCACTGCCAACCCGAGGACCCCTAGAGTCTTTTTTGAGTGTATTTGTTCCTGGGAAGAATGAGAATTTTGTCACTCCAAATTGATTAGTGCGACATAAAACATGGAGGAGATAACATATTCGTGAAGAATCACCATGGAGGATGTATTTCTCTGTGAATGCACAAATGCTGTCTGTCCTGCCAACAATGTACCATGTGCGGTACCTAAAAAAAATATTACATTCCATCTTGTGACGAAGAAATACATGCATGACCAATCCGAGGGGACCTGGAGGACCGGTTCTGTGGCCCCCTTTCTATCTGTCTGACCTTTTTTCCCTCTTTCGCTGCCAGCAAATTAGGATCTCAGTGTGTCCCTTGTTAGAGTAAACAGACCTGAAAGTGGAGTGGAAATTGTTTTGAAGTTGCCCTTTTTTCCATCGTCGTCATTCCACTATGCATGAGCATCTACCCTCCATTGCATCATTTCATTCGGTCACTTACTTTTCCCAGCATTGTAGGGCTGTCAACTTTAGTCGTTTAGTCGACTAATTGGTCGATGCCGTCTTGGTCGACTGACATTCTTATTGGTCGACCAGTTGCATTTTTTTTTTTACCAATAGAAAGAATTTTTCAATGATTTAGTCCTTGATATTTATTCCTTTATAAGCAGTTATTTATTACTGTATTCTTAATTAGCCTATGTTTTGTCCCCAACTTTAAAATGCTTTAATTGAGGCTATTTTTGTAACTGCGCCACAATTTAGCGCACACACATAATACACTCGGGAACCGCACGTGTGGCTGGCTGCGCTGCTGCTTGCGCTCGGTAAGGGATGCTGTATTCATTCAGTTAGAACGCTGCGTTTTGGCTTTAGTCGACAAAATGTCCAGGAAATCTAAATCTTTTGTCGGGCTGCATTTTAAAACAAAGACGACAAGACTGTGGAGGGAGGCGATCGCGTTGCTCCATTATGAGCGCGCAAGTTGCGTGCCTACATTTGAAATCGAACTTGAGCGCGCAAAAGACGTGAGCAGCCTTTTAACGGCTATATCATGCTGACTCAATAGATTGTGTTTTCTTAATGTTTTCGTTTTTATTTGTACACTTGACGCATTTGAAAATAGCCTAAATAATGCAACAAAACGAAAATAAACCTATACGCGGTCCTACAGCCTATTATTAGGATTGTTTTTAAGTTATTTGGGTTCTTTGTGTGTTGTTTAAAACGCCTTGATCGTCAGGACGAAAGTTAACCCATAGCTTTGAAAGTAAAGAAGAATATAAAGCCTGTATAAACGAGAGCTTTTGTTGGGATTTTTCATTATGTGGTCAGGTGCGCGATTGTGACTGTTACTATAGACCTAGGACAGAGCTCTTCACTTTTTGCAGTTAAAAAATCACTTAATTTTCAAAGAATTGTATTATTATTATAGTTTTATTTATTTGTGATGTTTTTTCGTTGTTGTTTTATATATGCTCAATGACAATTGTTTAAAAAATGTTTAATCAAAACATCACGTTTTTTTTTGTTTTTTGTTTTTTTTAGTCGACTAATCGTTGCCATGACTCGACTTTGGTCGACTAAGGATTTCTTTGGTTGAATACAGCCCTACAGCATTGTAAACTTCCAAGCATTCCATGTGTATGAGAAGTGTCTTTTGTAATGAAAATCTACCCCTTACAAGCGCCTGATGGGAGGGTTGCAGGAGTATAGACATTTAACTGTGACATTGCAGCCAACAACAGCTAAACTCTAGCTCACTTAGTCAGGTCACCAAAGATGAAGTTCACTGCCGCTATTTATTGCATTTTTATGTTGTTTTTACATTTTAGTGCCATTTCACGGTGCATCCCGCTCATAATATGATGCTGGAGAATTTCGATAAAACTTCTTGAATAGGCTCCTTGAATAGCTTTTGTAAGAGATAGGAAATATTCTACTGCCTTTGTGGTGCATGTCTGGTACACATTCCTTGTAGCATGCATGTAGTAAGAATGATACTTACAAAACTAGAAATAAGTATTCATATCTTTATCAATATAAATATTTTTCTCTGTGAGATTAACATCTTGTGCAATATTATAAATGCTTGTTTTTTTAAGGTTGCAAGATTTTGCAAATGGTTTTCTATGTTAGTATGCTATAGTTGGAGTGTAATAGCCCACTTTCAGGGTTAAATACCATGAAGGTTGTTCATTTCTTAGTTTGGCAAGGGAGAGTGAGATGCACCAATCAAAATGAGCATTTCATAGCACCACATTTTGGATATGGGGGAATTCTAACTTTAAAAAAAATCTCAATCCCTGATTTAATAACAAGGGATTCTGATGATTTTTATCCCATTAAATGTTGGTTTGTTTGTTTGTGACATGTCTAGTCTGTAGCCTACTCTAATACCTAAAGACTGTATTGTCTTTTGTGCTTAATGCTAAAGACCTCATGAAATCAAACTTAGATTTTTGCAGTCTTAAAGTATATGATAAGATATATTTCAAAATTTCAGACTTTCTAAGAAAATGAACCAAAATATCAGTTTAGGGCAATTTACGTAATGTCCCCGAGTGGGTCCAGGTTTGGCTGGTTAGCTTCAGTAGTTAGTCCCTGCTGGTAGATGATGTAACTACACCATTATGCATATGAGAATATTTTTTAATTATTTATGGTCATTCCAATGTAGCCATATATATTTATGAAATATTATTTTTAAATCAACAAATAAATTATATAATTTATACATATTAATGATTTATTCAATTATTTAATTTAATCGATTTATTTAAATAAATGTGCAGTTTTTGTTAAACTATTTCATGGGGTCTTTAAAGTGGCAAATAAAAGCAGAAAACTTAGTTTAAAAAAGGTGGTGCAGGACCTTTTTTAGTTGAGAAATAGAAAAGCTCTATGGTAAGTAAACAGTTCATGTACCCTACAACCCCAGTTTAAACCCGTTCAACTGCCCAAGATTTTCCTCAGATTTAGATTCACTCCACTGCCAAACTACTTGGCAGATCTCCCTGCCACTATGTTTGCTGTTTGCCTAATGAGATGTAGTCATCAAAGAAGCTAAACAAATTCTCTTTGAAAACTTGGGGCCAGATTTACTAAACATTGCAAATAAGCGTGAGAGCGCGATTCCAAAAAAGCGCCGATGGGAGTAGAAAGTTCAGTGCATGATCTACTGACGATGTGCAAATTAAAGAACACAGATGCAGTCGATCATTTTCATAATGACTAATGCAATCTACCAAGAGCAGCGTAAATTGGTGTCTGGTATACTTTTTTTGGGTGGTAAATAATGGTGCAAATACCAGTAAATTGACTTGCGCAAACCTTAGTACGTAAATCACCTTGCACAATTCATTTAAACACTCTCATAAATTTTGCGTCTGAAAGGGAAACAAATGCGCACAAATGCATAAGGTCAGCTGCAAAAATAACCGTCAACACATTTTCGACTGTTTGTCTTTAGTAAATCCCGATAGAGGGTTTGTGCTGGCGCAAACTCTTAGTAAATCTGGCTCTTAGCTTCTTAGTGAGACAGTACTGCCATATCCAAGAACGTGGTGCACCATTCACTCCACTCTTTCCAAATACAGGACATCATAACCAAATAACACTTTTCTTCCCCTGCCCAGAGCTTCAGTGAGTAAGGGATGTTTGAACCCATGCTAAGCCATGTTAACTGCTTTCACTAGTTTTAGCTAGGTTTGTCGCAGTTAAAGCAGAGATTGCTATAAGTATCTCACAGACTTGGAAAAGTGAGCAACATATTGCAGCCATTACTTTTATGTTCAGTTATGTTCAGACTTAATGGATATATTGCATTTTTGCACTTTTCCAATACACAATACCAGCTTGACTCGCCTCGTCTCGGCTCGCCTTTGTTTGGTTTTCCACTGTGTTAAAGTTGTACCTGCTTTCGGGTTCTTTTTTTTTTTTTTGTAACACCTCCGGCGAGGTTCTGAGCGAGCTAAGGCGAGCTGAGGCGATACTAAAATGTGACGTGAAAACAATGCCGACAGCTGATTGTTCAGAGAGAATCGTCACCATTCACGGCGTCATCATTGCGCACGCCAGGTGGAGTATCCAGAACAGCCCCACCATTTTTAAATAGTTTGGCCAGAGATAGTTTCTAAACTTGCTACTATTATTATGGCAACTCGGAAGAATACGCTGTGGTCAATGGGCTATATGCACGCATAAGTTCCGCATTTGACGCAAGGATGCTCGTCCATTTCCGGTTGTGGAGATTAAAGCGGAGGAAAACCGAGGAAAACGGGATTATGGCAGAGTCTTCAAAATTTACTGTCCTCCCGTCTTTGAAACGAAACGTACATACGTTTAGATGTAATTTTATATATAGTTATGTTTATTTAATATAATTTTAAAAATAAGCATAAACACAACGAGGGGTGTCTGTTTTATCTGTTTTTGTGAGTAACGTTTCTTTAGTATAACCATGGAGTATAAAATTCAATATAAATTCTCGGTATTGCATTGGACTCTACGATCGGCAGAAGTTATCGAGCATCCTTACACCTTCACCGGAAATACCGCCATGCATAGAGCCCATTGAGAAGGTGCAGACTTTCCTTTGTGTGGTTGCCGAAGAGAGGATCCAGCGAGAGCTTGATGGGGCAACGAGGAACGAAAGGCGTCGCTATGACGACCGGGTACTATTTGTGGCGGTACTGTCTGCAATGGAAAACGTAGCGAAAAGCGAGGCGAGTCGAGTCGAGCTGGTACTGGTAATGGAAAAGCGGCATTTCTTTAGCAGCTTTTCCACTGTCGAGCCGGACGACTCTAAGAATGGAAAGGAATGATCCCAGTTATATTTACACTTGAGCCTGGTTTGGCACAGCACGATTACACACCATTTTCAGCCTGGAAATTTCGGCACGATTGACTGAACCGCGCTCTAGTAGAACGTGTTTTATGGTGTCGCCTCTCATGATTGGTCACTTGTCTTTTGTCTGACTGATCGCTATTTACATTTCATATTGTCTATGATATTGTCTTGCCTTAGGCCGTGTGTCCACCAAAGCGTTTTTAGGCAGCTGAAAACGCCAGACGCTCTGCTGAAGACGCCGTGCCTTGGGCGATTGAGAGCGTTTTGGCAGCGCAGCGTTTTTTATGTTTGCAGCACAGTTTACTTCTGCAAAGTAACTGATTTCGCAGATCATTTGTTTCATACTAAAAATTATTTTTTCATCCATTTTCTTCGGTTAGCTCTGTTGGTTGATGTCGTTGTACAGAAAGAATGTTGTGACAGTTTGTCGGTGTGGTATTAGTCCCACCCCTCCTCCACTGTGATGGGACGGCTGGATAAAAAGTGACAGTGATGAGCGCTGCGTTTTTAAACATTTTTCAACTCTTGGCGACCAGTAAAAAACGCTGGGCGCTCGGTGCTTCAGCGTGAAAAAAAAAAAAGCCCAGTGCCTCGTTACGCTCATGGCGTTTAAAAAACGCGGCGCTTCCATTAAAAACAATTGAAAACGTATGCCAGCCGCATGGAAAAACGCTTTGGTGGACACATGGCCTTACACTGGCACATTTGTATTACATTCCAAAGAGATCTGTTATCAGCATCACAACAGTGGAAAATGTAACATAGCCTATCTGTGCAGGCTGGGGCGGATCGGCAAGGAATGAAAAGGTTAAGCAAAGAGAACGGTTTGGCCTAACGGTGACATTAAATTTGTGTCCGCAATATGACAACATCCTTGTTACAAATCTACGGAGCCCCTAAAGGGATATGGTGAAGGAAATATCGATATTTGACAAGAAATAATTGTGGGGGTTGAAATCAGTTGATTAGAGAAAGCAAGTAAGAGGGTTTGTGACACCAAAAAAGAAGGTTATGTGGACTTATTTGTTGTAGTTTTAAGACATTTATCCATACATGCAATGATCTGCCTCCATCACATTATCAACTTTGCACAGTTTAGAATCGAACTGTATTTTTTCATCCTCCTCTCATATTTACCTTCAATGATACCGCTGAGTCCTGTTGTATTGACTTCAATGAGGATGCTTGTTCATCACCTTTCTTATTGTTGTTTTTTTTATGTGTGTGTTGTTGAATGCATGCAGAAACCCTTGTGTAATGTTTGTCCATGCAAAAGAATGGTATGCAGTTATTGGAGAAGCCCGTTTACACTGCCAGGGCTACAAATCATCCCATCAATTCAGACAAATGAATCCTCAAGATGTTGGAATTTTAGTACGCATTTGATAGAAAAATGCATTTTACTGATGCTCTCAAAGTATCATATATAATAGCATCTCCATAGCTGCCTCGTTCTGTCTGAAATTGTGAATATATTGGTTTTTTTAAATATATATTCACCATGACATTTGGTCTGTACATTTGTAATACTCTTGAGATTTCAAATCATTTTAAAGCCTACAAAACACAGCTTTGTGACGATACTTTCCAAGAGTCCGCTGCTTTCATTGTTGTCTTAACAAAAGCTATAGCTTTATAAAACACCTCCGCCATGTAATGCAGTTTCTTAATAGTGGGAAGTTCACAGCTGCAATTATATCCTTTAAAACCTTATCCAAATGTATTGTAGTATAAGTATACTTCATATACGTTAAGCACAAACACTGGGGAAAAAATAAACCTCTAACTGTAATTATCATAGAAGCTTTGCCTATTGATTACTGCAGTATATAGATGTATCAGCAATCAAATTAAGCCTTTTATATCTAATCAATATTCAACTGAATGTCATTACAGGCTTTACTGTTCACACTCAGGCATGTTTTGTGGAGAAGAAAAACATATGCCCTAATTTGTACATGCAATATGGATATACAGTGTATATATATATATATGGATGGGTGGATGAATGAACAAACAGATAGATGGACAGACCAAGATTGAGAGGATAGCTGAGCAGATATGATTTAGAGAAAGAGCATAACAGAGTTCTTTTGAGATGGATGGAGGTGGGAGCCATCAGATAGCATCTCAACTTTGATTTGGAGTGAAAGCTAGACCTTGTTCACACAGTGCATAAATCCGGGACTGACTGTCTATGGTATAATGTTGCAAGTGATTCAATCGGTTTGGTAACACATTGTAGCCTAATCAATGCCCAGTATAGTGTATCTACATTGATCACTAGCATAATGACTTCAGCATTAGCATGATGCTAAACTACTGCAGCCGAGACACACGGGGTGTATTTAATTCATTCAGTGCACTCATTCACATGAAGCATATTGTCAATGCCACATAGTTCACTACATATCAAAAAGTGAGCGGTAATGGTTGACTTGTCTTAGAACACAACTAGAGACATTGTGAATTGTCTTTAGCTACACGCTAAGCCCTGAACATAACCCTAAAATCCAGTCCGAGTAAGAGTGCTTAAGTAGGAATTAAAGGGATAGTTCACCCAAAAATGAAAATTCTGTCAGTAATTACTCGCCCTCATGTTGTTTCAACCCCGTAAGACTTTCGTTCACCTTCGAAACATAAATCAAGATATTTTTTATTAAATCTGAGAGCTGGCTCACTCCTTCATATAGGCTTCTAAGGGATCGAAACTTGGCGGCCCAGAAAAGTTATTAAAGACATCGTTAAAATAGTCCGAGTGACTACATTGGCTCAATCTTAGATTTATCAAGCAACGAGAATACTTTTTGTGCGCAAAAAAACGCATTTATTGAACTATTAATTTCAGCCCATTCTCAGCATTTGACCATGCTTCAATATCTGACGCTTTAGGCGCCTTTTAGCGTCAGTTAGATGACGCCCTAGGATCGCGTGTACCCTACCCCCACCCCAGACCTAAACCTAACAGCGTCCTCTAACTGACGCTTTCCTTCAGCGTCAGTTATGCCGAGTTCAGACTGCATGATTTTAGCCACGATTTTGGCTCGCCGACAGGTTTTGAGAAATCGCCGACAAATGCCCGAAATCACAGGCAAATCGGCGCTCGTTCACGCGAGTGACAATCACGCAGTGTGAATGAACAAAGACGCGAACTGAGAGAATCACCGACGAGTCGCCGACGCCCGTGAGATATTTGGCATGCTAAATATCTGGACCTGTCGGCGATTCAAAATCCTGCTGTGTGAAAAGTGTTTTGACTGAAAACTACATCGGTGATCACCGGCAGCCAGTGAGAGAGCAAGATACAGAGCAGCAGGGAGTTCGGGGAGGAGTTATAGATCACATATCAACATGATATGGCATTGTTTCAACAAAAAAAGCTTCTTCTCGGTCTATTTGGACACAATAAATGGAAGAAAAATTAGTAGAAATTTGGCAGGAGCACTCGTGTCTGTTTCAGCAGCTGTACCACAACCGGGTCGAAAAAAAAAAGTCTCACGTGAGAACTCCGGTCTTGCACGTGTGGTGTCGCGCGTTGTTTCCTTTTCATATCTCACGCGTGTTTGTTGTGAAATGTAGTTTGCGTGCAGCGTGCTAGACAGAGTCTGTCGGCGATTTTTCTAAAGTCATGCAGTGTGAAACCTTCTGTCGCCGATCCATCGTCCAGTGTGAACACAGCAGCGACTGAATGCTGGCCAAGATAGTCATGCAGTGTGAAAAGAGCAGCGACCTGACTACTTTGAAAATCGTGCAGTCTGAAAGAGCCATTAGATGACGCCGCAGGATCGCGTCATGTAAGTGACGCTAAAGGGCGCCTAAAACGTCGAATATTGAAGCATGGTCAAAGGTGACGCCTTGGGGTGAGAATGTGTTGTTAATTTCCTTCTCTGTGGGCCTCGAAGTTAGTTCACGTAGGGTAACTGCACAGCGCTCCTGGGTTATCTACTATTTTAACGATGTCTTTAATAACTTTTCTGGGCCGGCAAGTTTCGATCCCTTAGAAGACTATGGAGGAGTCTCCGATTTAATAAAAAAATGTCTTAATTTGTGTCCTGAAGATGAATGAAAGTCTTACGGGGTTGGAACAACATGAGGGTGAGTAATTACTGACATAATTTTCATTTTGGGGTGAACCATCCTTTTAAGTCCTATACTTAAGCACTCTTAAGTTCAACTAATTGCATTTAGGACTGTCTTAAATTTAAACAATACATTGTAATTTAATTATAAATAACGTGTAATTAAGTGTCCAACTTAAGTTTGCACATAAGGATGTTTTTTTTTTTTTAAGTAGGCTAAATTATTTCTGCAATAAGTACTATTTTTATAAGTATGCTTAAGTGTACTTCTTTTTCACAGGAGTAGCAAAGCACATTTCCAAATTTTAGACCACCTGTGAATCTGGTTTGGGTTAAGTTTGCACATCGGATATACTAAAAAAAATAAAAAAAAAAAAATAAAATCTAATTTCTGCTGCCTGTGTGAACAAGGCCTTATAGAAGTATGAATGGCAAACCTTTGAGTGCTTGTAATAGCTCATGTTATCTTCCTATGTAATAGCTCACCTCTCTCCACCCTCTGTGGAGATACTCTTGATGTCAACGGGCTGACGGATAATGAACTGTGCACATCAGCGGATGAGCTGAGGTTTTAGGTGTTGGTCTGCATGTGTCTATGTGTATATGTGACATTGTCCCCACATTGTCATCCAGGAAGCCTAATCTTTCATTTCTTGTACAGAGCCTTTGTTTTCTAGGATAAAGAAGAAAAAAACAAACTTGAACTAAACACAATAACACAATAAAGAGAAGAGATGGAGGACTCAATACATTCTCTGGATGTGATAAATATCATGCACTTTACAAGGACAACTGGATGCTAACGCTGAACCTAAAAGACAATCTTGGAAAGAAAACAAGAGATGCGTCTTTTGCTTCCAAAAGGTTATAACTGTAAAGAGATATATAAATATATATATGATTATGAGGATGAAAATAAATCATGATAAGATGATGATGACTCCTGATTATTTCTGTGTCTCTTCAGATCTGGGAAGATGGTGATGTCAGTCGATTTATTCATGATATCATTGGCGGCTGCTGGCTGTTCATTGGTTTTTAACCTTCTCTTACCTAATTGTCAAATTATACAATAGTTGAAATGGTGCCTAAAGTGGAAGTAAAATATGTTGTTAAAGAGATTTCAGATGGTTGCTAAACGATAAAGATGTTCAAACCAAGAACAAGACTATGGACTATAACAGTACCTTACTTTATACTTTAAATGCTTCAGCCATGCATTCAAGAAGGATTGATTTTGATTGGCTGTCAATGATTTTATCATTCATTAACTGTAAAACAAAAAAAAAGGATCTGAAAGTGATTTCAAAGATATTGTTTCTCTGTACCGTTTGGTGTGGACTCTGCTATTCTTTTATATTTAGAACGATTTTTAGAACTATATATTGTTATAAAAAATATATAAGGGTTTTAAAAAGCCAGTCTTCTCTTTTCTGATAATCTTTCTGTTGCTATTGAACACTAGTGTGCAGAAACAGCAGCCTAAATGCATTGTGTTGTGCTCCTAAGTGAAGGAAAATGCACTCTGTGTTGCACTGAGAAAGCAAAGTCATCTATTTATAATCCCCTCCTTATGGGCCGATAGATAACCTGTGGGAGAGCGAACATTTGCAGCTTCCTGTGACAGGCTAAGATCTCACCTTCCACCAGCCGTTTGTCCCATCTGTTCTAGTTTAGCTCATCTGGTCTAAAGCTGCCCAGCACTATTACCACCCCACTGTCACAACCTTAGGTGTTTACCTCTGCTTCAGATGCCTCCGTTCTCTTTGTTTGTAAGGAGGGCCGACAGACTGTCTGAGAGGAGATAGCATGGAGTAGACAGGAGTCCTGGCAGCGGATGGCTATTGATCCAAAGAGAGCCATCTGAGGCTCAACAGAATCTGAAAGAACAGCAGGGAGAATCTGAACTGTCTCTTTCAAAGCCAAATGAAAAAAAAAAAAGTAGTGATAAAAACGATATTAGTTATATTAAGTCATTTATTTGAAAGATGCTTCAGTGGTTCTCTGGTGGTTTCGCTTCAATACATAGAGTCCAGTTTGAATGGATGGTGACAACAAATTTGTTTTTCATTACAAAGTATTACTTTGTGGTTAGTTGAATTTATTCACATTTAGTATTGTTTTTTCTCCACTGTCCTATCAAAACAGTCCTCCAACCCATGTTTTTAAATCTAAAGGTAGCAAATATTCACCTAACTAAAACATTACTATAAACCCTAAAACATGATTGATTGATAAAAATGTTGTTCCAAAACAAACAGAGATTTTGATCCAGAAACTGGAGTTTCTTCTCTGTTGATGCTCTGGGTGCTTAAAGGAGTAGTTCTCTTTAAAAAATTTAAAAAAAAAAAAACGTTTGCTGATAATTTACTCTCCCCCATGTCATCCAAGATGTCCATGTCTTTCTTTCTTCAGTCGAAAAGAAATTAAGGTTTTTGATAAAAACATTCCAGGATTTTTTCTCCATATAATGGACTTCCATGGGAACCAAACGGTTCAAGGTCCAAAAACAATCGCTCATTTAAAAAAATAAAATTAAGTTTTATAAGCTCAAATGGTCGCCTTGCTCTGTTCTGTGATGCGCGTTCATGACTCTCCTGTTTGAACTCGTTCATCAAAATGAACAAATCTTTTTCAAAATTCGTTCATTTCATTCGTTGGTTCTAACACGCATCACAGAACAGAGCAAGGCGGCCATTTGAGCTTATAAAACTTAAACTTTTTTTATTTTTTTTAAATGAGCGATCGTTTCGCCTGATAAGACCCTTATTCATCGTCTGGAATCGTTTAAAGCCCGTTGAACAGTTTGTAGTTTGCACTGAAAGAGTCTTTTTGACCTTGAACCGTTTGCTTCCCATTGAAGTCCATTAAAAGGAGAAAAATCCTGGAATGTTTTCATCAAAAACCTTAGTTTCTTTTCGACTGAAGAAAGAATGACATGTATGTCTTGGATGAAATGGGGGAGTGAATTATTAGTATTTTTTTTTTTTTTTTTTAAGTGAACTACTCCTTTAATTGCCTTCCAATATCAGACTTTATCATATATAGCCTAGCCCATCAATGACCTACAAATAGGCCATATTTTAAATGCATATTTATTTTAAGCTGCAACTCATAAGCTAATGAAATACCAACTAATTCACAGTTCACTGTTGTACCATAGACTGTTCTGTAACTACTTGCATTTGGCCAGGGAAAGTAGGCCAGGGAACTGCTGGGAAGGGTCCATTGGGAAATGTAGACTCACAGATTAATATACAGCAGATCCGGGTGCATGTCGGGAGAGCAGGTATTTCCCTGACGCCTTGCTAATAGCAATTTATCATCTCATGTTCCTTATACGCAGAGCAAAGAAAACTAGAACCGTACAGAAGGCTTGACTGAGGTGACAGACTGAAAAGTGAGTTAGTAATATGCAAGAGATGATTTGGCTATAGCTGAATACAGTCAGTGTTGTTTATGTTAACTAAAACGGAATCTGTTAAAAATGGCTAAAAAGCTGAAATATAATATTAATATTAGATTAAAAACTTGCTGTAAACTGTAAAAATTAGAAGTGTTAAAACATGTTTAAGTACAAAAATGACTAAACCCTTTTAAGCCGAGTCATTTCACTCGGCGGCCATCTTTGAAACGCCTTTCTGATATTTCAGTCATGCAAGAGCATCTTCTATCTCGTTGAAAGGGGAAACAACAAATTATCAATTAAATGTTCACCAAGCTTACAATTAAATGTCATATTTGAAATCACCAATGCAATCTTCCAACTTTCTAATACATTTTGTTTCTAAAAAAAAAAACCCAAAAAACAAAATAAAAAAAATTCAGTCTGGACCAGCCAATGCGTGTGCACAGTTATAAGCCGTATCCCAGAACAATGCTGCGTCCCAATTCAGAGGCTGCATCTTTCAAGATCCTTCACGGCCTTTATACCCACTTTATACCCACTTACGCACTAGTGATGACGGGATTTTTTTGAGAGATTACACTTTTTAAACTCAAGTATCAGGTTTCAACATACGCAAATATTTAATGATGCAAATGTAAAAACGGGTGAAACCTGTTATGTTTTCCGATAGTTTAATATGACTTCCAGTACAAATGTCACTGTCACTCAGACAAGTTTTAAGTAAGGTGCAAGTTTTAGCTGTTTTATCTGAAAGACACGTGCATTGGCATGTCTTAAAATATGTCAGTACCCGAGCTTTTTCTCAAGATGCACACCATTAATGTTTTTTCTATGTTAATAACAGCTACTTAAATGTCCTAATTGAACTAAGGCCTAATCCTGGCTTAATCTAAACCCTGTCTGTGAAACCAGGCCTATAAATAGTTGTATGGAAGAGTTTAAACCAGTTTAAACATATTGTTTGCGTCAGACTTCAGGATCTCGGCATCCGAAACAAGTGAATGCAAGTGAATTATTTGAACCTTCAGAGGATTATATGTTTGTTCTGAGCTTTTGAATGTAGATTGCTTCGTAAATGAGAAACATGAAGAAGTCCACTTAGTAGCATCTGAAAGCTACATCACAAACCTTAAGTAAACCAGTTCATAATGCTTTATGGTTTTAGATGGATAATGTTTTCAAAACACTTACTTGCGTGCATTAGCAAGTGTGCGTTGATCATGTTTCCTATGCAACGGATGACAGGAATGAACATATTACAAATGTTCTTATATATATATGGTGAATGTGGGGGCCATTTTAGTACAGTGAACTCATGTTCAAGAAACCATTTTGAAATGATTCAAGCTTTATGATATGGTGCATTGTCCTGCTGGAAGTACATGGTGGCCATAAAGGGATGGACATGGTCAGAAACAATGCTCAGGTAGGCTATGGCACTTAAACGATGCCCAATTGGCATTAAGGGGCCTAAAGTGTGCTAAGACAACATCCCCCACACCATTACACCTCCACCACCAGCCTGCACAGTGGTATCAAGGCATGATGGATCCATGTTCTCATTCTGTTTACGCCAAATTCTGACTCTACCATCTGAATGTCTCAACAGAAATCGAGACTCATCAGACCAGGCAACATTTTTTCCAGTCTTCAACTGTCCAATGTTGCTGAGCTCTTGCAAATTGTAGCCTCTGTATCCTATTTGTAGTGGAGATGAGTGGTACCTGGTGGGTTCTTCTGCTGTTGTAGCCCATCCGCCTCAAGGTTGTGTGTGTTGTGGCTTCACAAATGATTTGCTGCATACCTCGGTTGTAACGAGTGGTTATTTTAGTCAAAGTTGCTCTTCTATCAGCTTGAATCAGTCGGCCCATTCTCCTCTGACCTCTAGCATCAACAAGGCATTTTCGCCCACAGGACTGCCGCATTCTGGATGTTTTTCCCTTTTCACACATTCTTTGTAAACCCTAGAAATGGTTGTGTGTGAAAATCCCAGTAACTGAGCAGATTGTGAAATACTCAGACCGGCCCGTCTGGCACTAACCACCATGCCATGCTCAAAATTGCTTAAATCACCTTTCTTTCTCATTCTGAAATTCAGTTTGAGTTCAGGAGATTGTCTTGACCAGGACCACACCCCTAAATGCATTGAAGCATCTGACATGTGATTGGTTGATTAGATAATTGCATTAATGAGAAATTGAACAGGTGTTCCTAATAATCCTTTAGGTGAGGTCAAGGAAGGAACATATTAAATTGATAAAATAAACACATGACTCCTTATGATAAAACATTTTAAGACAGACCAACTGCAATCTACATCCGTTAATCTATGATTCAGTTATACTTTTATTGGCATTGACAGCCCACGATATTGAACTATATTGATTCCTCAACATTGGAATCCCTGATTCTCCAATAAATCGGACAGTCGCGACAAGCAAACAAACTCTTTAGTGCAGGTCCAATCCCATGAAGCACTGCGAATAACATACAAGTCAGCTGTTGTCCTCCAAACAAATGTGTGCGAGCTGTCTCGGTTATTCCTCCACATTAGAGGACCTGGAGACACAAAACCTGCATGTGACCTTAAGTGATCAGATATCACGGACCATAATGCACTTGCTCAAGAATCTTCTATGTCTTGTACTGATGAGGAAGTGCAGAGACCACAGCAGGTCGATATAGCATTGGGTCGATGGTAATTGATAAAAGCTCTGGCCTCACTCTCCTTTCACCTCCAGTCAAGTCACCTTTTTTTCTACAGCGCTTTCTACAATACAGATTGTTTCAAAGCAGCTTCACAGTGATAACAGGCAATAGATTTAGGCTATTGTTTAGCTGAAGGCAGTTCAGGGTTTATTTCATCTATAAATTATTTCAGCATCAGTACAGTCAGATCAAATATATTGTTGAATATTAGGCCTAAGTGTCCCCAATGTAAGACTTGCAAAGACAAAATCTGAGATCAAACACCCTGCAATAAAACAACAAAACTCTCTAATCTGAAGGAAAGATCTCAGAGAAAGAGCACAGGACACCGTCTTGCCCAAATTTATCACTTCGTCCATCTATGCACCCCTCCTCTACCGACTCCTTCTCTTTTCCCCCTGATTCAAGTCGCTGAAAGTTCACTGAGAATGTCTAAATAACACAAATGATGTATCTTGTGAATCTATTGTTTGTCCCTTTCATGTTTGGTATAATTTTTAGGGCCATATTTTAACGATAAAACACAAGTGTCAAAGCGCAAGTAACTTCATGGGTGGATCTCGGCGCTGTTGCTATTCTACCGGCAGGATAAATGACTCTTGCGCCCGACGCAAATCTAAAAGGGGTTGGTCTGAAGTAGCTTTATTATTTATAGGTGTGGTTTGGGCGTAACGGAAACAAACCAATAAGAGCATCATATCACATTCCAGCCTTTAGCGTCACATAGAACGCTATATGACAAAACGGCGCTATACTACGCACATGGCACTCGTTATCGTTAATATAACACGCGAACCCAAGGCATTATAAATCCTTTAGCGTAATATGAGACTACCCTTCCCTACCCCACACCTAAACCTACCCATCACAGCGCGTGTTATATTAACGATAACGGGTGCCATGTGCGTAGTATAGTGCCGTTTTTTATATACACCCCTGCTTTTTGCGACAACCCGCCCAGGGAACGCAAGTTCATTCCCTAGTTTGCCGGCGTGCGTCTGTGGAGGGAAAAGTCCGCTCCATGCGTCGGTTTACAAAGTCCCCAGCTAGAATGTTTTGTTATAAAAACGTTCTGGGAACATTACCACAAAGTTCTAATAATGTTTTCAGCGGGTAGTTTAATTTGATTCCCAGAATGTTCTCCTAAAAGGAACACAACAAAAACTCCAGTGATAAAAGTTAATGAGATAATTAAGTGATTAATTGAATGATGATTGAGCATTATTGAAGACACCTGATGTTAACAAGCAGAATTACTTAAAGAGAACAATCATTATTTTTAAGTTACCCTTATGGTGATCAGTGTGTGCTTTAGTTGGGCTCTTTACAATTACATTTTTAACTTTAGATTTTGTTTGACTGTTGTAACTGAGTTATCACTGCCAGATGAACAAAGAGAAAAGGGGATCTGAAGTTGTTGGTTATGTTTTGACATAATCATAATTTTACCTGAATCACAAAACTAATTTATAACCTAATCTCTGACTTATATTTATATTGTCGATTGCAGCATCACAGTGATTCTACAGCATAAGAGCCAGAATTTTCAATATAGAGCTGGTAAGTCCCGCCCCTTCCGCTACCCCCGCTGGACCTCTAGGTTGAAAAACCCTCAATGCAAGTGAATGAGAGAAAATAATTATTTTCTAATCCCGTTTGAATTTTGCAATGAATGTAACATATGTTGTCTGTGAATTTTTTATATAATGTTTTGTGTAAAGAATGCTACAATTTAGCGGGTAGAATTTTCATACGGTTAGACTTTGTGTGAGAGCACTTTGTGGACTACAACTCTTTCGACGTGTTTGATACAGTATACATCACACCCACCAGCACACGGATCCCGCTAAACATGCCCGTGTCTTTGGTGCACTTCACCACCTTCTTTCAGGGAGAGGACAAACTAGTTGAACGTGGTGAAAACCGTGATTTGTGGAGGGTAATGTGTTATGCGGCGATGTCACATATGCGACGTGTAGTCTTTCTCGTTATGTCTATTCCACAACTGCTAGCCAAAGAATCATACAATATACTGTCAAACTCGTTACATGAGAAATTATATAAAAAATTCACAGACAACATATGTCACATTCATGGCACAATTCAAACATAATTATTTTCTCTCATTCACTTGCATTGACGCTTTTTCAACCTAGAGGTCCACTTGAAGTTTTATGGATGGGTGGGACTTACCAGCTCTATATTCCAAATTATTTCTTAAAACTTAAAATAATAAAAAATATGTAGGTACAAACAGACATTAAGCATGAGTGTATGGATCTCAACAATGGTGACAGATGAAATATTTAATTAGGAAAAGGACAGTTCAGCATTTATTCATACTGCAATGTATGATGAGAGCCATGAATGAGTTTTGATTGGTGGCACCCAGAATGCACTGCAACATGGTTTATTATCGTCACCATTGTTGAGATTCACAGACTGAATCTTGATGTCGGTGTGACTTAATTAAAAAAAATCTAAATCTTTTGAACAGAAATATTAATGATATTTAGGATTCTATAGAAAATGCTACAAATTTTATGCTGTAATCAACAAGGTAAACCTAAATTGTAATCTAAATTGTAGTCCTCTGTTGTAACTAAGTCACTTTGGTTAAAAGCATCTGCTAAATGTAAATGATGTTTAGTGATTCAAGTCAAATGATGATTACGGCTAAACATAACCATCACCACCTAAACACCATTCTCTTTGTTCATGTGGCAGTTACAACTCAATTATAACAGCCAAACAAAATCTAAAGTTAATAATTTAAGGGTCAAGAGCCCAACTACTGACACAGCAAACACTGATCACCATAATGGTGACTTAAAATGAGATTTTCTCCATTATTGATTCTGCTTGTTAACATCAGGTGTCTTCAATAATGGTCAATCATCACACAATTAATAACATAATTATCAAATTAATTTTAACACTTTTCAGTGTTCATTTAACGCTCATATTTGAACAGTTTTTGCTGTGTAGGATGACATTCTTACCAACACGTCACATTACAAGAACTTTTTATAAAATGCATTCCGTAATCTCAGGCCTCAGTGAGATCCTCAAAACATTTTGCAAACGTTGATTTGATAATGTTCCTCCTTTGTTATTATGAAACATTGTATAATCTTTTATCGCAAAAACTTTCACAAAACATCCTCAAAATGTTAGAGTTAAAACGTTATATATTAGTTTACATTTAACTTTATAGAAACATTATTTGAAATGAGAAAACATCCTTAAAACACTCTTTAAAACATTAACCAAATAGGGAATGTTAGCCAATGTTCTTATAACGTTCCCTGCTAGCTGGGTCAATTAAGCTGGGTGTAAGATAGGGCCCATAATGTGTCAGTGCGATTGGTAACATGGTCTCAATTTCACCGCAGTCACTTATGAGAAAGATTGAAAAACAGGTTCCTGATGAACAAATTTATGCAGCCTAAAATCATTTAATGGATGTGAATTATAGAAATGTGATAGTGTGTTTTTTTTTAGATTTAACTGACAGTGTGTCTGCTTCCCGGACAATAAAAATATTTCAGAGTTCAGGTGCTAAATAGGAAAAGGATCTCCCGCTTGCAGTTGATGTTGATATTCTCGGTATTATCAACTGGTCAGAATTTTGAGATCGCAATAGACATGAATGACTATAATGCATTAAGAGCTCGCTCATTTAATGGGGAGCTAAACGTTTTAGTGCTTTGTGAGTCATTAGCAAGATTATTTTAAATGTATGCGGTGTTTATTAGGGAGCCAATGCAGTGTTAAAAAATCATATCTTTTTTTTTAGATAAGATAAGGTATAGAATGAAAAAAAAAGTGTTTATAAGTTGAAATATAGCAAAATGTATATTAATTGTATATATGTTTTTTTTTAGATAAGATGAACATAATTTGCAGACAGTATATGTATTTTAATTGTAAATGTAATGTTTTTTTTTTTTCAATTTGAACCAGATTTAATTGTATTTTAGGAATATTTCCAGGCCTCATTGATATTTAACATAATTAAATATTAATATTAATTAATTATTAAAATATTAATATTAATTAATTATTATAATGTAATAATTAATCATTATTAATTGTCATAATTATAAAATATTAATATTAATCAATTAATTTATGCTGTTTGATACAATCTTTATTATTATTATTATTTTTCTTGAAATGATGAAACTTTTCCAATGTTAACCAACTGATATAAAAGTTCGGGGCCTGTAAAATGTTTCATGTTTAATGTAAAGCCTTGTTTTCCTATCAATATGAATTTATTTGATTAAAAAAACAGTAATATTGTGAAACTACATATGCGAATAAATGTAATTTATTCCATGTGATCAAAGCTGAATTTTACTCTAGTCTTCAGTGTCACATGATCCTTCAGAAATCATTCTAATATGCTGATTTGACCACAAATAGAACGCCATTTATTTGAAATAGATCTCATTGGATTTCATTGGACACTTTTGATCAATTTAATCACCCTTCCTGAATTAATGTATTCAAAAAACAAGTCAAACATTTGAACATCGCTGTATATCATTCACACTTTTAACAAAGAAAACTTGTGTGAAGCAGTGTGAAGTGCTTCATTCAGAGAGGAAATTGCTTGAATAAAATGGTCATTGACTACTAATGATCACTCAGCACAACATCACCCACTTCAGCTCTAACATCCATCCGAGAGCTCATTGAGAAGGAGAGGCGAGAGAAACGCAGAACACACCTCTTAATCAATCAAATTAGAGATGATGGATTGTGTTGTGAAAGGATGGACGAGTCTGCTCTGAGAAGATAAACTGTATCAATATCCTTTCAGGCAAACGCTGAGGCTGAGAGAGATGGAGGCCAAAAACATGGTTCGAGTCATTTCAGAAAACATGCCATGTCGTACAGGTTTGGTCTGTTAAGTTTCCCATCTTTCCGTATCATCACGCCCTGAAAACTAGCAAAGACGGGATGAAGAGAGAAAAATAGAGAGCAAGTCATCACAGAAGAGAGTGCGCTGCTGTAAAATATTCATGGGGGTGGGATATTTTAAGACCCCTCCTGTCTGCTGGGATGAGATGAGAATACATGAGATGACTTGGTCACATTCTCTGCACACACTATAAATCAAGACCTCTAAAATGAGCCATACCAAACATTAGCTGTGAAATTCTGTGTTTATTTGGTGTATTGATGAGTGACATTACAGCAGGTCAACAGCTCAACTGCTGCGACCAATGCCAGAATATTCAATACAACAATACTGGCATACTGTATGTTTACATTTTTAATGGCTGCACTCAGAAGATATTTCTGTCAGGAATATAGAACCTATTAGGGGTTTCCATCAGGGGTCTTTTCACAGATTTAGTTTTAATGAATTCATTTAGATTTATTTTTAATAAACAGTAAACGTATTTTTATCTATAGAGATAAAATAGAACAACCCATTAAATGCAAAAGTATTATTCAATCATTTAAGACATTTCTCCTTATATAGATACTTTTTGGCATAAAGCGTTCTTTAAAATTGATTCAAGAATCCAGGGGTTCTATTATAGAGGCCATTAAACCTTTTTAATTGTTTTTAAGAGTAAATGCAGAAGAGATAAACCGGTTTTGACTTTTTTTTTTGTGTAATTCAACTTTTTTATTGTTCAACAGTCAAAACATCAGAGTACATCACATTATTCAGTAATCACCTTTGCAATTACACACTCTGCCACTCGTCCCCATCAGTGGAATAGAACCAAAACAAAAGCACATGAAAATTAAACTGAGTAAAATTATTGAGCAGTCCTGTTTACACCATTTTTATATGCTGCCGGTTTTGACTTTTAAAATGATACATTATTTCTCAATACTTAAAAGGAATATTTCTTTAATATATTTATGTAAAAAGGCACATTTAAAGAGGTCCTATTATGCCCTTTAACTGAGTCTTAATTTGCTATATATATACATAGCAATATATATATATATATATATATATATATATATATATTCTTACCACTTAGAATATTTCCTGACCTCTTGAGATTCAACACCCCTATTACTCTGACACTGACCATGGAAAACACTCAAGAGCCGGGTCTAAACCTCTTTAATAATAAAGTACGAATGGATTTTCCTGTCAGACTTATTGATCCTCTTGTGTAAAATGTGGTCCTAAACCAACATTTCATCTTAACAAGTTCATTCACTTTGAAAAAATTCAGGGTGTCATGGCATCAAGAATCATTTAGGCCCAAATGTCCCTAGTCTTCATGTAGTCTTCCTCAGGGTGAAATTATCTGCTCGTCAAATGCAGGATTTCATAATCAGACAACAGTTTTTGTTGTAGCTGCAGCATCTCTCAGTGGCCGGCAGGGGGCGTGGGGTCCATACATGTTCGAGGTCCATTTTCCTATAAGCAAAGAGGAAACGCGAGTCTGGTGAAAATCAAAAGTGAATGAAGTAAACGAATTGCTACTTTTTCATTCAAGAAGTGAAAAACAACACACTTGCTTTTATTATTAAAGCAGACAGCTGTCACTTTTTTATTCTAGTAAATATTTCTTAGGGTGTGGGTTTATTTTTTATTTATTTAAAAAGAAGACGATTTACAGACAGACATTTCCACAGTAGCCTACAGTTAATTGTTGACATTTTAGCATGGCACAGCAAAAGGGATAAGCTTTTCGTCATTATTATTTAAATAATAGATCAGCTGACACGTTTTGTAGCTACAGCACATCTGTCAGTGTCTGTCTGATGTGTCCTGCCCCTGTCATTCCCACACACATCAGCCTATTTAAACACGGATGTACGGATGGAATCCAGGATGAAAACAAACTTCACCAACAATGCTGGAAATTCCTATTGCACACTTTACATTCTAATGACTGTGCAAGATACCTACTTCCTGCTATTTGTGCTGATTTTACGAGGACTTTCTCGATCTTGTTTAGTCGAATTTGTTATTGTTTACGCGCGTCTCGAGCTCTGCTGCGCGACACCGTGTAGTTGCAGAGGCGCGCGCTGGCGGGAACACATCACTGCACCTCTCACAGGTAATGTCAACATTTACACCTGAACAAAACCTTTCAGTTTCGAGCCAGATTTCACCTAGATGTAGAATAACTGAATTTACCCTGTATGAATTCACCTGAATTCAAATAAATTCTAGTTATAGTATTCAGTAACGTTATCAAACCAGCTGTTCATTGTTTGTTTGTTACAGTAGTTCACAGTGCATTAACTAATGTTAACTAATGCAAACTTGGATTTTAATAACATAAATGCAGTAGAATATTGTTCATTCTTAGTTCATGTTAACTAAGGTATTAACTTATGTTTTTGTGACTTTTTAATTATCACATTATCAAAACAAAAAAAAGATTATCTTTTCCATAAAATACATGTACAGTTGCTGTTGTATTTTCATGTTTCATGGGGACTTTCCATAGACATAATGATTTGTATACTCTATAAACTATCCACATTAACCCTAACATACCCATCATAGAAAACTTTCAGTAACACTTTTTTTACAGTGTGCTTGTTACATATGTTTTATGTACTTATGTACCATAGTAATAAGAGTCAATTATGCACAATTGCATGCAATTGACCCTCAACCAAACCCTAATCAAACCCCTAACCTTATAGTAAGTACATGTTGCTAATTATTGTTACTCAGTACTTAAATGTATAAATCCACTTTTTCAATGGCGCCTTCAAATAAAGTGTAACCAAACTTTCCACTTTTTTACATTTTCAAAAAACATCACTTGGTGTAGTGTGATTTATATGGGGACCAAATATGTCCCCACAAGGACAAGGATTGTGTCACCATAGTGTGTCACACAAACACACACACACACTAGGTCAGTTTGAACTCGACCCATGGCTCAGACCACACACCACACATATTACAAAAAACAAAAACTGCAGGGGTGTTATTGTTTTGTTTTTTTTCTATCCTTTCTTTTTTTGGTCATGTCTTACCGAGGGCGACAAGTCAGCCATGCAGGGCCACCACTGGTTCACCCTCAAAAAAAAAAAAAAAAAACTCAATTAAAATATGTCTGTCAATGGGCAAAAATACATTCAACAAGACTTTTGCAATCTAGCCAGGATGGAGTGCATCATGAAACGCCTTTTTATTACCAATGTGTGAACATCTTGTAACGAAACTTAAAAACTGAGACCTTCCCCGACTTCCTAATTGGCTTTATGCACAGCTTCACTACTTCCTGAATTTTAGCCAGCTCCTTGTTTCCTGTCTGCCATTATTGGACACATTGATTAATTCAGGTGTGCTTGACCTCAGTAGTCATGGCAACAATAATCAGACACACCTGAATTAATCAATTTTGCCCAATAATGGCAGACAGGAAACAAGGAGCTGGCTGAAGTTCAGGAAGTAGTGCAGCTGTGCATAAAGCCCATTGTATGTGAAAGCCTAGGCTTATTCATTTATTTTTTTATGTGAAAAGACCCTCTCTTCCGTTCAATGAACATGAAACGAATGCTAATGCAAATTTCAGGATAATGCAGAAAGAGTCATCCTGTTCTATAATGTCAATGTGCCATGCAAAGAAAAGGGATTCATTCAAACTATAGTCCCACACAGCCAGATCTACTGTATATCACCTATAGCAGGGGTGCTCAATCCCGTTGGAGCTGAATTGTGCAGGTAGGTACAGTAGATCTCCAGAAACAGCATCGGGCACCCCTGATCTATAATCTCAAATATTATAATCAAATGATCATGACAGTGTAATTTCATCTGATGCCGGTGAATTGCAGAGCTTGTGCAAACATATCCGCATGGGCGTCGGAACCATTGTATATGGGTGGGACAAGACCCACCCACTTTTTAAGACCAATGATATTGGACCCACTCACTTCTACCGTCTCTAATGGGCTATATGCACGCATAAATTTCGCATTTGACGCAAGGATGCTCGTCCATTTCCGGTTGTGGAGATTAAAGCGGAGGAAAACCGAGGAAAACGGGATTATGGCAGAGTCTTCAAAATTTACTGTCCTCCCGTCTTTTAAACGAAACATACATACGTTTAGATGTAATTTTATATATAGTTATTTTTATTTAATATAATTTTAAAAAGAAGCATAAACACAACGAGGGGTGTCTGTTTTATCTGTTTTTGTGACTAACGTTTCTTTAGTATAACCATGGAGTATAAAATTCAATATAAATTCTCGGCATTGCATTGGACTCTACGATCGGCGGAAGTTATCGAGCATCCCTAATGCTTCACCGGAAATACCGCCGTGCATAGAGCCCATTCAGCGCATTTGTCTGTGCACTTTTCAGAGCGCCGTCAGTCAAATTCCACTTGAGCAATTATGGAATTAATTTTGAGCCAATAAAAATGAACGTAACTTTTCAAGAAACTAATGAAAATATAAATTGAAACTGAATAAAATATCTTTGAAACTGAAAAAGAATGAACCGCAAGCAATTTTTTTGACTTTGTTTTTTAATACACTACATGTTTTGCTAACTATTCCTCATATTTCGTTTACTGATCTACACTTACAAATGCTTCTGAAGTTTTCGTTTACGCTTCTGATTTTTTCGTTTACACTCCCTGAGTTTGCGTTCGCTGTTCTGACACAAATCTCTCGTGGGCGCGGGATAGTAGCAGTGTATTCTCATTGGGTACTGAGTTTTTGATTGACAGCTTCTTGACCTGGAAGTGAAGACGTCAGTGAGTGTTGTGTTTACACGTGTCAGACTGACGAGCCCTGCAACTTTGCTGGCTGCGCATCGTCTCATTTTATTATGACTTTCAACTGTCTGTGGTTACAAAGCATTAAATGGCAACGAACACAGCTCAGCCAATAATAGACAATAACTGGAAGTGTCCGTTCTTATAGAATGTGTTTTGAAACTGACACTAATTGTTGAAGAAAGTTTTTTTTTTTATTGATAAATGACCTTAAGAACTCAGTCTGTGGTCTCTGGTGTATTTTTTGCTTCATAATGCATATTTTTTTTCATGATAGCCAGACAGTAGGCTATCAAAAAATTATTGAATTATTAAAATTATTAAATTAAATTATTAAACAAGATATTTAATGAATAGCCTACCTGGAATAACAAATGATAAAATACATATATTTTAAAGATTCAGCAAAGAAAACAGTCAGCCATCACTGAAATAACATAGGAAATGAATACGGGTCTTTTTTAGACCCATGTTGCGCATTAGAAGGGGTATCCATAGCTTGCGCATCAAAGGGTTAATTTGCTTGTTACACAATGCAGTCCAACTTATTGTAATAATTATTTGACTTAGACTACTTTTAAACATATAATTATTCCTTGGCATCCTTGCATACTAAACTACATTTTTTTTATTGTTTGCTTGCTGGAGGTAGGCTATTATTGTCACAGTCCTTCGTCTGCACCATCCTGTCTGCGTCTCCAGCACTACACTTCCCATGATCCTCTCGTCTGCACACCTGAACTCACTCCCTCATCAGCCTCCCGTTCAGCGTCCTGTTCATCTGTTTCACCTGTCTTCACCTCATTAGTCCTGATTCCTCTGTGTATTTAGTTCTCCCTCCTTCAGTCTGTGTTGGTCGGTCAATGTGTGAATGTTACCCTGTGTTCCGCATGCCTGTAGCCTGTTTATTTGTTATTAAACCTTTTTGTATTGGAGCCTTTTGGACTCTGCCTGCTCGTCTGCCTGCACCCACCCCGTGACAATTATATCGTGTGTAGAGTGATGTTAACATTTAAGCTGGTGAGAGAAAATGGCACTATCAAAGAGTCTAAAAGGACAGCGAAAATAGCCTTACAAAGATGTCAAAGACAAATATGCGTTAATCCTACCTAGTTTTGTAAATGCAAAGACAGACACTAACTAAAAGAGGTTCAAATTTTTCTCTGTTTAATTTGCACCCTGAATATGGGTTGGAGCTTTTAATTGTGAACTCTCAAAGTGTACCAGACTGCTGAATTTAACATTACAGAACACAAAATTTTCTTACGGGGGAGCGTGCCCCCGAACCCCCCTAGAGAAATAGACAGGCGCGTCGTTAGCGTTGGGCTTTAATCAAGAAGACCTGAGTTCAATTCCCATACTTGCGTTAATTTGTTGTGATTATATCAAACAAAAGTGGCCTAAACAATATTTCTTCAACCCGGTATCATGACAAGACGTGAAATAATCACTTTGGTGCACTTAAACCTATTGGTTTTCATTAAACTGAGAAAAAATGGAATTTTGTTTTATTGACGATCACTGAGAAATGGTCTAATATTTAAAATGCAAAAAACATTTATTATTTTCAAAGTGAACAGGATTCATTTGCCTCGATCCACGCTGAAAAAAACGTCTAAATGTCACAGTTTTAATGAAGCAGCCTAAATAGTCCACTTTGGAAAATGTGTAGATGTCACGGTTTAACCCCCTCAAACGTGAAACTTACATGTTTGCGTTAACACGCTCCATTGGAGAGATATCCAGATGTTTATTCGCCTCTGCCATAACGACCTATTGGTTTTCATTAAACCGAGTAAATGGAATTTTGTTTTATTTACGATCACTGAGAAATGTTCTATTATTTAAAATGCCAAAAAAAAAAAAACTTGTATTGTTTTCAAGGTGAAAATGATTCATTTGCATGAATCCACGCCGAAGAAAACGTCTAAATGTCACGTTTTTAATGAAGCAGCCTAATGAGTAGAATGTCTATTTTCCGGCGTCCCCCCAGCTCCTCGTTTAAGCAAAATGTACGCTAAAAACAACGTATTACATCGACGTTAAACCACGTTAACCATAACCTTTTAAATACTCGACCTCCATTGCTTAGCAATGGGAAGAAACTCCTGTAACTTCAGTGCCCAACCCGTATCACGACAAGACGTGAAATAACCACGTTGGTCCACTTTGGAAAACGTGTAGATGTCACGGTTTAGTTTAAACTCAAAACCATAAATAGGGCTATACTGCCCTCTTGTGTCAAATTATATTTCTATATTTATTTTTCCAACAAATAAAACCAAACCCGCAATAAAACCCCGTCCAATACACCCTTGAACTCAATAAAGCGTTGGGCTTTAATCAAGGAGACCTGAGTTCAATTCCCTTACTTGCGTTAAATTGTTGTGATTATATCAAACAAAGTGGCCTAAACAATATTTCTTCAACCCGGTATGGTGACAAGACGTGAAATAATCACGTTGGTCCACTTTTGAAAACGTGTAGATGTCACAGTTTAAACCCCCTCAAACGTGAAACTTACACTTAAAACTTACCATCACGACCTATTGGTTTTCATTAAACCGAGAAAAATGGAATTTTCTTGTATTGACGATCACTGAGAAATGGTCTATTATTTAAAATGCAAAAAAAATAAAAATAAATAAAAACATTTATTATTTTCAAGGTGAAAAGGATTCATTTGTCTGGATCCACGTCGAAGAAAACGTCTAAATGTCACATTTTTAATGAAGCAGCCTAAATAGTCCACTTTGGAAAATGTGTAGATGTCAGGTTTTCATTAAACCGAGAAAAATGGAATTTTGTTTTATTTACGATCACTGAGAAATGTTCTATTATTTAAAATGCAATATATATATATATATATATATATATATATATATATATATATATATATCATTTTCAAGGTGAAAAGGATTCATTTGCCTGGATCTACCCCGAAGAAAACGTCTAAATGTCCCGTTTTTAATGAAGCAGCCTAATGAGTAAAATCTATTTTTCCGGCGTCCCCCCAGCTCGTTTAAGCAAAAGGTACGCTAAAACAACGTTTTACATCGACGTTAAACCACGTTAACCGTGTTAACCATAACCTTTTAAATACTCGACCTAGTTCCATTGCTTAGCAACGAGAAGAAACTCCTGTAACTTCAGTGCCCAACCCGTATCACGACAAGATGTGAAATAATCACGTTGGTCCACTTTGGAAAACGTGTAGATGTCACGGTTTAGTTTAAACTCAAAACCATAAATAAGGCTATACTGCCCTCTTGTGTCAAATTATATTTCTATATTTATTTTTCCAACAAATAAAACCAAACCTGCAATAAAACCCCGTCCAATACACCCTTGAACTCAACAGATTCAGTGGCTTAGTTGATAAAGCGTTGGCCTTTAATCAAGAAGACCTGACTTCAATTGCCATGCAAGTTTGCGTTATTTTGTTGTGATTATTTCAAACAAAAGTGGCCTAAACAATATTTCTTCAACCCGGTATCGTGACAAGACGTGAAATAATCACTTTGGTGCACTTTTGAAAACGCGTAGATGTCACGGTTTAAACCCCCTCAAAAGTGAAACTTACACTTAAACTGAAACTTACCTATTGGTTTTCATTAAACTGAGAAAAATGGAATTTTGTTTTATTGACGATCACTGAGAAATGGTTTAATATTTAAAATGCAAAAAACATTTATTATTTTCAAGGTGAACAGGATTCATTTGCCTCGATCCACGCTGAAAAAAACGTCTAAATGTCACAGTTTTAATGAAGCAGCCTAAATAGTCCACTTTGGAAAATGTGTAGATGTCACGGTTTAACCCCCTCAAACGTGAAACTTACACGTTTGCGTTAACACGCTCCATTGGAGAGATATCCGGATGTTTATTCGCCTCTGCCATAACGACCTATTGGTTTTCATTAAACCGAGAAAATGGAATTTTGTTTTCTTTACGATCACTGAGAAATGTTCTATTATTTAAAATGCAATATATATATATATATATATATATATATATATATATTATTTTCAAGGTGAAAAGGATTCATTTGCCTGGATCCACCCCGAAGAAAACGTCTAAATGTCACGTTTTTAATGAAGCAGCCTAATGAGTAAAATGTCTATTTTTCCGGCGTCCCCAGCTCCTCGTTTAAGCAAAAGGTACGCTAAAACAACGTATTAATTACATCGACGTTAAACCACGTTAACCGTGTTAACCATAACCTTTTAAATACTCGACCTAGCTCCATTGCTTAGCAACGGGAAGAAACTCCTGTAACTTCAGTGCCCAACCCCTATCACGACAAGACGTGAAATAATCACGTTGGTCCAATTTGGAAAACGTGTAGATGTCACGGTTTAACTCAAAACCATAAATAGGGCTATATTGCCCTCTTGTGTCAAATTATATTTCTATATTTATTTTTCCAACAAATAAAACCAAACCCGCAATAAAAGCAGCACATCCAATACACCCTTTAACTCCTATCTTATTTCAGGTTAGGAAATCATATCGCTAGCATCAACGTTTCTGTCTAACTTTAGCTATTGTAACCGATGTCACTTTTCATCTCGCGAGCTTATACTGCTTTTAATCTGCGTTTTTTTTTTTAATAAAACATACACTGAAAATGGAGAATTAACATCGCAGTCATGTGATTTAGTCAGCTTGATTAACATTATTATAATATATTACTATTTAACACAGATGTTATTTGCTAATTACATAAACTATAAGCTCAATTCATTGGTATAAATATATATTTAGTATATAAATATATATTTATAAATATATATTTAGTATAACATTTTTAAGTATATATATTTGTATAGCGCTTTTCACAATACAGATTATATCAAAGCTGCTTCACAGTATCAATCAAAACAACTTAACAGTGGTTGTTTATTACTGGAAAAAAGACATCCAAGTTTGGTAGAGCAGATCAATGGTATGATGGGTCATTTAATTTGAATACCCCCAACTGAGCATGCCAAAGGCAACACGTCTTTGAAAAGAAAACTACATATAATGTCAATTTTTAGGACAGCAGATAACATCCAGCAAGGGTGGATGTTGTTGGCACAGTTTGGGCAAAGAGTGCCAGAGAGAGGAGGATTCCTGGATTAAAGGTATTAGATAATGTTGGCATGCAAACATGGATTCCTCCTGCCCTTCTGTTCACAGTGAAGGTCCTTCTGCATCAGTCATAGGCGTTGCCCATCAGAGACACCAATGCCCTTGTTAAGCAGCGCACAGATGGGTGCGCAGCAGGGGCAGGGTATTTTTAGTGTACATTTTGGAAGGGTTTCCCTGCAAACTCCTTAGCTGATGATTTTGTGACCTTTGAAGGTCCCTTTACCCGACTCTTCCAACATACATAGACGGAAAGACTTGAGTAATATCCCAGCATAGTTGGCATGTCTTACATTTACTCATTAATAACTCGCTCTGCGATTTGAATGTTTAAATAATTAAAGTGTACAATTTCTGTAAAGGTATTAGATGATGTTGGCATGCAAACATGTTTGATTTATCAAGCTGTGCAAGTTGGCAGTGCCAATCTCTCACCCTCCATCTTGTTTATATCCTCTGCTCAGTGCAATAAGCCCTTCATCATGATGTACAAACTAAAAATGTAAGTTCACGTTTGCAAGAATAGAGAAAAATACCAATAGTGGACAGTATAAGTTAATCAGACTTGATTGTTTACAAACTGTTTACTCTGCTCTTGGGATTTTCTGACTTTGTGCACGAGTTTATGTGATTGAAGTGGTAGCGGAAAAGTAACATATGGGTGGCCGGGCTCAGCACTTATCTAATGGTTAGTTGGGGCTTGTTTGCAGATGTGATTTGGCAACTAAATCAGGCTAGAACAGCTGCCACTCAAGGGCAGATCATGACCCCACCAGTGCTCACAGACACCAGACAGTCACAGAGCTCCAAGCTGAGTTGTGTGAGAGATGGAAATGAGATGGCAAAAAAAGTCCCCGCTGGCTTTGATTTTTAGCAGCTCAATGAGAAATATATTGCATATACCTGTTATATTATGGTTAAATCGGGAGGGATTTACTCCACGTAGAACCCAAAGCTGTAAATAGATGTTTATGTTCCATTTTGATAGATGCTCTTAATCACTGATTCGAAACCATAGACTGTAAAAAATATGGACAAAGCGTCTGTGACGTCACCCATAGACTCTCTGAAGAACAGTTTTGAGGCTGTTTATGGCCATACTGTAAAATCTTGGGAAATACGGAGGTGGTATGATGTGTTGTGTCATGGCCGAGATCATGGCCGAGTCGTCAAATTCACTCGGCGCAGCCCGTTATCAGCTGTCAATCAAAGTTAACCGCCCTTATTTGTCACACATTATATAGCTAAATATGATCTAAACTAACGAGTTAGAAAAAAATTCACCCCCCTCACAGTTGTCAGGCACTCAGGACATATTGAAGATTACAATAAAAGTCCATGGGAACAAACTGTAAACATATGAATTTATGCTGTGAAAATTGACATTTTAACATGACGTCTATAGATATTTGCTCCCTTTTGGGACCGGCCTCTAGTGGATTTTCGATGTATTGCAGTTTTTCGCACTTCCGGATAGGCTTGATCTTTCAGATTAGAATGTTGGCGCTTGTTCGAAACCAGTTTGCAAAGGTAAGCTTCAAAATGCGTGTTTCGAAAGCACCCATCGCTACTTTAAAGGCATACTCCACTTTTTTTTTTTGGGAAATAGAGAGTTAAACAGCTGAGTTTTACCGTTTTCAAATCCATTAAGCCGATTTTAATGATATGTAGAAGAATATCTGGAACCAGACAGTTTCTGGTCCCATTGACTTCCATAGTAGGAAAAAATATATACTATGGAAGTCAATGGGACCAGAAACTGTATGGTTACTGATATTCTTCTAAATATCAGAAAATCGGCTGAATGGATTCGAAAACGGTAAAACTCAACTTTTTAACTCTGGGGGAGTGGTAAAATGAGCCTATTTCTACGGTGGCCGAGAGAGTTCACCGCGCTGCAACCTGATGAAGACGCATGTGTAACCACTTTGAATTGTACAGTTATATATATTTTTTTTTCTTTATTAATTCCTAAAGTATTTGTACCTGCTTTTGATTTGTAAACCACAAAGGAACTCATATTTTAGATGCAGTACTATCCTTAACCTCTAGAGGGCGATTAACGCTGTGGTATGTTGAAAGTCAGCGTATGTTGAAAATCAGATGAAGAAGCCTGCTGACTATGTACGCACGAGGTTAGCGTGTAGCTGTAAAAAAGACGATCTAATTCTCAACTGTTATGCAGTTCAATGTTCTAATTCTTCTATAAAGAGTAAATTAGTCAAAGTTGTTAATTTATCCAGTTGCTGAGGAAAACAACCAGTCGAAGCTTTGGTTACTGGTTTTTCTTTTACACGAACTCTGGTGAGTTTTGCTTATGCATTACTTCTACTTTCAAATGGATATTCTTTTTTCCTTTATATGTGTCTTAAAACCAATCAGAGTTATATATTATGGTTTAGAATGTATTTTTTGTATGTTTATATAAAATTAATACAGAGTCAAATCTGTCTGTGCATAATGCTGGTTGAACTGTTAGTTAAACTATTTCATTTTCTTCAAGTGTTATAAATGCAGCAAATGATAAGAGAAATGTTGTACAACTGACGAAATATTCAAATAAGAGAGATATATTGCATATTGGAATACTTTTATGTGTTTAAGTTGTTTATTTGCACTTATATTGTCACGTGTTGAATTAACACTGGTAATAACGGACATTTTGTGCAGCTATTAGAACATGTCCGTGTAAAAATTGTTTTTATTGAGAAAAAAATGTTAAATGTGACTGCATTGTTTTATGCAGATTGGTTTTTTTGAATGCTGATTCAATTTGAGTGATCTTCTGTTTTAACGGCGAGCCAGACCCTGACCTCCCACTCAAAGAATCGTCGTGGTCCATCACGGATCCACACAAGAGAGCTAAGCACATACATACTACCCGGGTAGCAACACAAAAAGGCCTTTACACAAATACATTGAAGCTCTTTACACACACATGAGCATTGGCGCTTAACACATGGACATTTGAGCACATCACACAAAGGATCCAGAAGAGACTGAGACTGTTTTATTTTGTTTCATTTTATTTCATTTCTGGGGGTATTTACATTCAATTTCTGGTTTGTGAGAATATTGTTTAAATACATTGAATGTGAATAATTGTAAATAAAATTGCCGGCTGTTAATTACTAAAAGTTGATTTGGTCCACCTTTTGCTTTAAATCCTCCCAGAGCTGAACCTATGAAATCTCGGTAGAGTGACAGATATAATATTACATTCGTTGTCCCCGTTACACATGCAAATACAAAAAGACGTGTGCAAATATAAAAACGCATGCAAATGCGAAAAAACATCCGCAAATTAAGAAAAACATCTTCATCAGTTCCACAACACACGTGTGCTCCAAGTACTCACAACACAACCAAATACACAAAACGTGCTGCAAAACCTCACAACACAACCAAACACAGAAACGCTGCAAGTAACACAGAGCACAACGGAAATGTTTCAGGGGCACCAAATAAATGACGGACCAAACTAGGACTAGCTTATTGCTCGGGGGTTAGGTGGGTTATGACCCCCCCAAAAATCAGACCAGCTAATATAACCCCCCCAATATCATCACATCATTCAGATTAGAATAAATACGAAATATTCCGAATTAATATTAAATACATTTGCCAACAAGAAAGATAGCATCATATTTTAATGTACCCTCTGCCCACCGCACCGACTTGGTATTACCCAACCCGCTTTCTCTACCAAGTTTGTTATGTTGCGCAGTCGCTGGGATGAACGGTTTGAGGAAATAGATAAAGTTGCATTCTAACGGATAGAAAGATGGAAAAGACATTGAAAGGCAGCCAGACAACGATTTTTTAATTGTTGGTCGGCTCCAAAAAAAGGAAAAATCCTGACCAAACGGAGGTATCCCATTGCTAAATTAGCTGTTTCTCAAAGTGCGGCGCGTGGGCGCGACCTACTGTTGGAGAATAGAGACGAGTGGGGCACGACAAACAGGTTTTGTGCCCATCTTTTTAATTCCTTTATTTATTGACCATACACTCAAAACAAAACAAAGACACATTTAAATGTAAGCCTTACTTAACCTTTTCACACGTAAGTTTAAAAGTTTTTCAAGGTGGCCATTATTGATCGTAGTATCATTTTGTGGTTCCCATGGAGACGCGTCCTTGCTTGTCACACCGCAGCCACAACAGCTGAACGACTGATGATCTGCTTTTATTTTTTTTTTTATTCAGAATTTCACAATTTGCTAGCTATATTAGGATCTGATATTCCGATTGTCAAATATTTGCAAGTGGGTGTGTTTTGTTGTTAAAACACCTTTGCTGTAGGCTATGCGCAACTTATTTTAGGTATCTTATACATACTGTACATTGGAATTTGCCACCTTCAGCTCAATTTGATATTATTATTATTATTATGGTTTTATTTTTTGTTCTTTTAGCATGGAGTTTGCAAAGTGACAAAATGAATCAAAGCACAACTAACGTTAGTCCACAATTTTCAAGTTTCTGAATTTTATGTTATTAGAGGCTATATAAATGCAAACACAATTTTTCTATCTAGGCTACTTTTGAGTCGTATTTCATGCAAAGTGATAATATAATTGCACTTTCTTTTTTCTCTATTTGAATGTTTTTAATGCTGTTATTGGATGTTAAGTTTTTACAATGTGATGTTAATAAAATACATTTTAACAGTTAAACTTAAGCCTAGTTTATTAACATTTTGTTGGGTTGATTGGGGACAGGTGGGGCTCGGAACCCTTTCCTACCTCAGAAGTGGGGAATAAAAGTATCACAATGTATTTCTAATACAGGAACGGCAAATTAGCATGTTACCATTTACGAAAGAAAATTATTCAATAAATAAATAAATTAACAAATATGGCGTGAGTTTAACCCCCCCAATGGTAGACCCAAAGTTACGCCCTTGCTCGTGAGCTTCCCTATGCCCTACTCCCTTCAAAGGGCAGACGGCAAAGCTTTTCAAGTGGGAATTTGGCGTGAGCATGACACTGTGTCATTTATTTAGCCGTTTGGAACTTGATGAAGGGAGCAACAACAGACAACGTAATGTAATGATTTTTTTAATTTATTTTTTTCCCAACTTTTTGTTCCTATGACAACGGAGCACTTTGTATAGCTGTTCTGACGACAGAAATATAATGATTAACATAACGGTTGCAAATAAATTATTTATTTTTTTTTTTACTTTATAAAAATCTGTTAAAATATCTGTTTTATATATCTGTATGTCAGTGCCATACATTACCTAACATTTTTAGGAAACTTTTCTTATGAAAATTTAAACATAAAATTAAACTATTTGTATAGTGTAACTGATGTATAGATTAATAATCTTGCCTTCATGTTCTTCTAGATCTTTTTTTATTTATTTAGTTTAGTTTTCAGATCATTGTTCTTTTCTCATTTGTATTGTGATTGAACATATTGTTAACACATGTTGTATATTGTACACAAGTTGTATGTCATAATAATTTAAATTTCTGTGTTTTGCGGGGGAAAAGTCAAAAGAAATTAAATAAAATAAAGTAGAATTTTGGGTAAGCAAGGAGTATAGACGAACTATAAAAAAAAGTATAATATTATTTATATATACAATATTATTTTAATAGTATAGTTTATTTATAAAAAAATATAGGCTTTGACTTCTTGTCAATAAAGGTTTTTTGCTGTAAGCACGTCCTGTGTATGCTATGACCACGTCCCAGTCGGGTCCGTCACTTATTTGTTTCCCCGGAAACGTTTCCGTTGTGCTCTGTGTTACTTGCAGCGTTTCTGTGTTTGGTTGTGTTGTGAGGTTTTGCAGCACGTTTTGTGTATTTGGTTGTGTTGTGAGTACTTGTAGCACACGTGTGTTGGAACTGATGAAGATGTTGCGGATGTTTTTTTTGTATTTGCATGCGTTTTTATATTTGCACACATTTTTTTGTATTTGCATGCGTCTTCATCAGGTTGCAGTATATTCCCAAAGAAAAAACAAAGTGGAGTATCCCTTTCAGAGTCATCTTGGAAATGTACTTGGGCAGCTATTTTCAGTTATGTGAATACAGCTTCTATCCAGTTGAATGAGAAAATTCTGGAATCTAAAAAATCGTTTTGCCGAACTCCTATTTCAGTTGAGAACCATTTCAGTGGATGAAAAGGCTGCGAGGAATAGAAGTACAGATGGTTCAGTGGATTGTACTCTAGTTTAATGACATGGCAGTCGTTTGGCTGACAAAACATCTTTCCAAAGTAAAATCTGCATAAAACTTTTTTTTAAATTTGTACATTTTTAAAATTACATTAGATCTTTATACAGCACGTCATTGTAAACACTGTAAGACTTCACAGCCTCGTCTTCATCTGCATAAAATTTAATATGGTGTCTACCCTGACGAAGTGGCCTGGCTATTATCGATCATAATTGCTCGTTGTCTAAGGTTTTATGTAAAGTGCTAGGAGAAATAAAGCTTTTTGAAACTGTGAATCTTCTCAAAACACCACAGGCTGGCGACACCCGCTGGTCGTAACAGTGTAAAACTGACCCGAGATCAGTTAAAGCCATTAGACACTCATGTTCATGGGTTCACCAGATCAACATCTACCTGCATTTTGAAATTCAGGGATTTTAAAATGTTTCGACAGCAAGGTATGTGGAAGTATGATGTGATGAAGACTCGTTTGCTGACATTGATATAATGATATAATGGTTATGGTTTGATCAGTAACAAACCAGTGGTCCGATCACTAACTAATCTTTTTTTTGTTTGGTTGACGGTCTCTGTCAAATGGGACTTTTACGGTTCTTTCCATGTTTATAAACCCATATGGCTGCTGATGGCCAGTGGATGTATCTCTGTTTGCTACTCTGTGCACACTAGAGTGGATGACCCAAAGGGACAGGCTTTTAATTTGGGCATCTCTACAGTACTGTATGTCTGAGCGCTTCCTCATCTCTACAAATCTCAGAAGCCGTGCCAAGGAGAATCCCTAAGCTCCACAGGCCAAAATGCACAGAAAAGAGGGCCAGACAGGGAGAGCATCCTTTCCTGTCATATCCATACATGCAAAGTCACTGAGTTTTAAGACTGCAATTGAGTTAAAAAAGATATGATGTTGTGTTTTACAGTAAAATATTAGGAATAGCAAACACTATCATCTATCTAGCTATCTATCTAGCTAGCTAGCTAGCTAGCTACTGTAGCTAGCTATCTGCTTGTTTGTTTGTTTGTTTGTTTGTCTTTCTGTCTGGTACATCCATCCATCCATCCATCCATGGCCTGTAACCTTTAAGGTTTTATCAACTCCACATGTGTCAAAATGTCTTTTAAGTGTTTTTTCTTTTATAGTTTTTAATTACAGTTTTTCACCGTCACTTTGGTGCATTTCTCACATCACTATTTACATTTGCACAACAGTTAATGCAGTTCTCAAAACAATTAGTACAAACTGCAAAACCTAGTTGAAAGCCTGTGTCATTTGCTAAAAATGGATGACTCATTCCTCAAAAGCAAGTATTCATGTCAATGCCAAGACGGGGGACATGGGTGAGGACGCCATTTTCTGCGATGGCTGCACACAGTAATATTCCCTCCTCGTTGGCCTGCGACATCAATGGTTGCTCTCTGTCCAATGCGATTCCATCCACGTCTTCTACTTTTTGCCAGATTGAAACCCGCCTCATCAAGGTATGTGAATGTGTGCAGTGGTTCCCTGGCCTCCAGCTCCAGTACATGCTTTATTACAGAAGAGAAAGTGGAAAAAAAAAACTATAAAAACTTTTCCTGTGTAACATTATGCAATTTGGACAACATATTGTACAGTATGCACTGTAAACTGTCATGTAAGTGTAAGTGAACTAAACATTAGAATATGCATATAATGGCTCTTTCAGACTGCACGATTTTCAAAGTAGTCAGGTCGCTGCTCTTTTCACACTGCATGACTATCTTGGCCAGCATTCAGTCGCTGCTGTGTTCACACTGGACGATGGATCGGCGACAGAAGGTTTCACACTGCATGACTTTAGAAAAATCGCCGACAGACTCTGTCTAGCACGCTGCACGCAAACTACATTTCACAACAAACACGCGTGAGATATGAAAAGGAAACAACGCGCGACACCACACGTGCAAGACCGGAGTTCTCACGTGAGACTTTTTTTTTCGACCCGGTTGTGGTACAGCTGGTGAAACAGACACGAGTGCTCCTGCCAAATTTCTACTAATTTTTCTTCCATTTATTGTGTCCAAATAGACAGAGAAAAAGCTTTTTTTGTTGAAACAATGCCATATCATGTTGATATGTGATCTATAACTCCTCCCCGAACTCCCTGCTGCTCTGTATCTTGCTCTCTCACTGGCTGCCGGTGATCGCCGATGTAGTTTTCAGTCAAAACACTTTTCACACAGCAGGATTTTGAATCGCCGACAGGTCCAGATATTTAGCATGCCAAATATCTCACGGGCGTCGGCGAATCGTCAGTGATTCACTCAGTTCGCGTCTTTGTTCATTCACACTGCGTGATTGTCACTCGCGTGAACGAGCGCCGATTTGCCTGTGATTTCGGGCATTTGTCGGCGATTTCTCAACCTGTCGGCGAGCCAAAATCGTGGCTAAAATCATGCAGTCTGAACTCGGCATAACACATACATGTCTTACCTACTGGTGACGGATCTCCTTCACTCTGTCGCTGTTCCTTTCAAATGGCACATTGTACAATTGTTTCATGCGGATTTCATTCCTCCTGAGCAGTCTGTCAATTGTAGAGACTGAAACAGATTCAATATTCCCAAAGATGTTGTCATCCTCTGTAACAGCACTTTGTATCTCTCTCAACCTTATGGCATTGTTTGCAATCACCATTGCACAAATGGCTTCCTCTTGTTGAAAGGAAAAAGTGGCCTTCTTCCACCTCTGCAAGGTTGTCTTGCAATCCTTTGTGGTGGAGAGTAAAATTGCAGTATATGGCAAATCTTTACTGTAACACTACAATACACTAAATGTGTGATGCAGTAAAGCTGTACGTCTAAATGTAAAATGTACCCTCTGCAAGCTTTATGTATGACATAATGACTGTAGTGCAGTGCAGATTGTTTAGTGCTGAATTACTGTCCATTTACACCTGTACCCCCTTCGAAATGTTTGAATAATTGAATTTACAGTGGTTCTCCCAACATTTGGCTGTACCCTTCGACCAGCCTCAGCCATTGTGAGGCCGTGATTGACAACATGATCCACCCTGATTTCATCAGGGATCCGCCTATGTACTCGGCCTCTTCTTCCTCTTCCCCTGTTTTGTGCCCGTCCCCTTCCTCGCGCACCCTCACCCCTCTTCCACGAGGCTGACCTTCCATTTCTGTGTCACAGTATTGTAGAAGTGGTACACAATATGTCCTGCTTGGTTCATATGCTTGTAAAGTGGGGGTTTATGGGATTCAGCTCTGACAGTGATTGTGAAGAAGTGGCTTATCATTGGTTGCTTCACACACACCCTTCTCATCAGTGAAAGCTGAGATTCACCTGAGAGAAATTGTTGGATTATTTAGGAGACATTTTCAGATTTTTTTTTTTTTTTAATGTTGTTTTGAGAATGTAATTTCTTTTTCAAGAAATGAGCCAAACCAATGGAGAAAAACTGTATATGGAATGACTATTCAGCATTCACAAGTATAGTTAATTTTGAATAACATGACATAAGCAAATGATAATGTTATAAAACAGCAGAGAGTTGTATGAAAGCAATGGATGCATGTCCAAAAGCATTTGCAATTTGTTGTAAGGAATGAGAAACTGCTACTATGACGTGCAAAAATGACTAATTGTTGTGGAACTGTTGTGCAAATGTAATGTAAAATGTAAAAACTGTAATATTAATCGATATCGGTTATTAAAGCTGTCAGATTTACATTCATTTAGGACGTTAACCTCCCTTTCATTTTAAGTGTAGCAACTTTATTTGGCCGCTCTTCTGTACTTCCAGTGACAGGGCATTAAATGGTGCTTTTAGGATTATTTTCTCTTTTTTTATAGACACAGACATATAATGTCCCGATGTGGGCTTGTCCCGCAGTAAATTCCTTTTAGGTCATAGGGGACACTTGCTATTAAATCCTGGTCCGTAACTGCTGCTATCTTTTTAACACATGCACGACATGTTATGGGTTCTTTTTTATCAGGCAGTGATTGACTAGTCATTTATTGCGAAGAAGCTTCTGGATCCTGATGATGGATTGATGTTTTGGACTTGTGCCCACTATAGTTGATCCTGCAGCCATGTGGCGCTAATGTTTAGTTGAGTGAGGTGATCCTCAGCTTATATCACTGATCTGCCTCTGCCACATTAATCCTCTTAATATAACCATCCTGATTCCCAACCAAGCCCAACATCACCTGATGTGGATCGGGGGTAGCCCAATGCAATCACAATGCATTTTTTTTTTTTTGCCCCACTTAATTTTAAATAATGGCTCAATGTGGACTGAAAGAAAATGTAGACTTGTATGTCTGCTTTTTTTATTTTATGCTATATGTTATGGATTTATTAATTATTTACTGAATACTAATGAATGTTTTTGATTACTAAGCTGCTGCATCTTACCTCATGGAATGGTTATAATCACTTTGAGAATGCCCCACTTAAGTCTTCAATCTATTAATAACACAGACAAAATTGTTCAAAGGACAAATGGTGTTAGGATTTACCATGCTTAGCCTTTAATGGCTTTTGAATTTCAAATTAATTTCCTTTTGAGTGACAGATTGATTAAGGAATTGTAAGCATGCTTTTGATGTTTACGTAAGAGGTCATCATACTATAAAAGTATAACTAAATTTCCTCATTAGTCCAAAAACAGCTTTTATTGAAACCAAGTTTTATTGAAACTCAGAAAATGACTCGTTTGGGATTTTGTCTCATTGTTACATCATAGTGTGATTAAAGGGATAGTTCACCAAAAAATGAAAATTCTATCATCGTTTACTCACCCTTAAGTTTTTCCAAATCTCTATGTGTTTATTTGTTCTGCTGTACACAAAGGAAGATATTTGGAAGAATGTTTTAATCAAACAGATCTCAGTCCCCATTGACTACCATAGTATGTATGTTTTCCTACTGGAAGTCAATGGGGATTGAGATCTGTTTGATTAAAACATTCTTCCAAATATCTTGAGGGTGAGTAAATGATGAAAGAATTTTCATTTTTGGGTGAACTATCCCTTTAAATCCGCTTCTGGAGATCAACGCTTACTTCTACATCATTACCTCTTTAGCCCCGCCCACCGATGCACACATGTCATATACGTAGTAGTAAATAAGAGAGAGACACAAACCAGGATTACTCCGGTAACAAAAATATCAACCCGATCTCACGAGAATTCGTACAAATTTTACGAGGTGGCTAATTCGTAACAATTCGTACGACCTCGCTCGTACGAATTAGTACGTTTTTGCTAAATCCTACATATTTAACGAATTGGCCAATTCGTATGAATTCGTATGAAAGACCTACCCCTGACCCTGCCCCTAAACCTACCCATCACGTGGGTTTGGACAAATCGTACGAATTTGTACGAGTGAGGTCGTATGAATCAGTACGATTTAGCCACTTTTTAATCACTGAAAAAACACTGTCGTACGATTGCGCAGCCCGTTATCATCCTTTAGTGTCACATAGAACGCTTTATGACAAAACGGCGCTATACTACGCACATGGTACCCATTATCGTTAATATAACACGCGAACCAAAGTCGTCATAAATCCTTTAGCGTAATATGAGACTACCCTACCCTACCCCACACCTAAACCTACCCATCACAGCGCGTGTTATATTAACGATAACGGGTGCCATGTGCGTAGTATAGCGCCGTTTTGTCATATAGCGTTCTATATGACGCTAAAGGATGAGAATGTGTTGGATAGCATAGAAAATATAGACACCTCGGAGGATTTCAAGTACTCTGCAGTTTAGTCTACCTTAATTTCATTTTCAAGGACTTTTAGTTTGCTCATCTTTTGCTTTCTGTTTTCTGTCTTGGTTACTCATTAATTAGATCCCACCTGTTAGTATTCAGTTCATCATCTTGTATATTTAAGCCGTTCGGTTCCCTCTGTTCCTTTGTCTGGCATTGTTGTATTTGTGAATGGCACATTGGTTTGTTTGTGTTTCATCACTCTTGGATTACCAGAGCCACTTTCATGGACATATACACTAGACGTCACCTTGGGGTTCTAAGCATGCGCCAAAACCGCCGCCATCTTGGAACAGGGGTGTTGTCATATGTAGCTAGCTGCTATCTCTGCCTTTACTTCGAATTAATTGATGTTGGCGGACTTTTGTGCAGCGTACGAGGTTCACATATGAAATATGAACTAGGAAGAATGTTTAATTTTTTTTTTTCTGGAATCAATGATGTCTGAACAAACCAAAAAAACGAGAAAATCGCATTCATGATGATTTACGGTGATTTTATTTCCGTTAGACCTTTTGTCTACATTGACGCTGATGCATTAAATTGGAGATCCTCCCCTGTTCCAAGATGGCGGCTCTACTGACGCATTTGTTCTAATGAACTGTCGTAGCCAAGGCAACATCTAGTGTTTATATAGTGTATATAGTCACTTTAATGAATATTTGTTTAACTTCTATTTGAATTATGTCATCTTTTTTATCCTGGGGCAAAGTGAGTACAAGTGAGTAACAGTCTTTTTACCATGCATCACTATTTATTTTTCTTATTTATTAGTATTAGTATTAGAGTCGCAGTCAAACAGGGGCGATGTACTGTAGCTCGCTGCTTCACTACCATAGTGCGATGCATCGTAGGATAAATCAACAAGTTAGTCACGACTGTTTCCCGAAACCTCGCAAAGTATCGTTGGTGATTAATTTTGGTGATCAAATATTAAAGGGATACAATTATTGACTACAGGGGGACTTTGAAACACGACACTGCAAATTGCAATGTGTACGTTTTTCATTTTATCAAAAATGATGAACTATGAAAATAGACTGTAAGAACGACACTACATCAACGCAATGGTACATTTATTCATTTATTAGTCATCCTTTGTCAATTTTTATGGCAGTAACTCCAAGCACTTAATTATTTTAATATGCAAAACTGTTACCCAATTATAGCAGTGGGTGTTTACTTCCATGTCTTCAATGCGGCAAGCCTATCAAAACAGTGTTTGAATGAGAGGTTCAAAAAGGATAGAAAATATCATATTACTTCTAAATTATGGATGTTTTTTTTTTTTTTTTTTTTTTGAAGGAAAGTGGAACTCAGGGAACATTGCCAAAAAAAGCCCTTTAAGCTTAGTGGTTTTAAGTTCATTGGACAGAAATGAGCAGCTGTTTAACAACCTGTCACGTGGAGATGGGCCGTCTTTGACTGCATTTTAAAGGACCTGGTTTAAAAGTGTAATAGAAGTCACCGTTTGATTTAATGACCAGACAGAGAGGAATTGATGAGAGCATTCAGTGTTTGGACTGCAGCCTACAAGTCATTAATCATGTCACATTACCGCGGCGCTGGTCAGTGTATAATTAATCTCTCTTAACAAGAACAGACCAGACATGGATAGTTACAGCATGGTGCTTTTATCTGAGAATCTATTACGGATTATCATTTTCACTAGGTTTTTGCTTGTGAAAGTATAGGTGTAATAAATAATAAGTCAATATAAAGTTAACAGCATTATTTAATTTGAATACTTACACGTAAAGGGCAGTTTAAATTGTTCTGAGTGGTTTCTAGGGTGTTGCTAAGCAGTTGCTAAAGTTGTCTGAGGTTTTGCTTGGTGAATGCTTGGGCATTCTGAATGGTTGCAGGGAGGTTGCTAGATAGTTAGCAACTCAGTTGTTCTTCAGCAGTTGCTAGGTCTAGGTTGCTAGGTTGCTAGTCTCACATAGCCAGACCTTCAGTTCAGACTGAAGGCAGAAAGTCTGGACTCTATTGTAGCTTTCATTGGCCAAATACCGCCCTCTAGGACGTTTGACTGACATGTAACGCAACCAGTCACAGTTTGTCTTGATCCACTTCATGTTTAGAGGATGTGAAAATGTAAAGTCGACGTCCCCTGATAACAGACCGGCGTGCATCTAATGAATTATTCATTCAAGAATGTTGTGCAAGTTTACTGTAACAATGGAGCCACAAACTTCACATACTTTTGAAAATCCAGCGTTTAGTTGATCCTGATAAGCGCACAGTCACAGTTGTAAACATGACAGCTTTCTTTTTCCGTGAGGGGGTTTGGCATCACAACGGCTTTGTTTCCAGGGGGACTGTTAAGAATGTGACACACATCTCCTGAACATCCTGTAGAATTAAACCCATCAGATAATGATCCAGATAAAATGTTTCCAGTTACAGGTAAGAGACGACCGGTAAATTCTAGAATATTCTTGGTGGTTGCTGGGTGGTTATTAAAGTTTTATAAGTGGGTCCTGAGTGGGTCCATTGCTGGCATGTTCTAGGCAAGATGGATGGACGGATGGATGGACGGATGGATAGACAGATGGATGTATGGACGAGATCAATAGATAGATACATAGATAGATAGATAGATAGATAGATAGATAGATAGATAGATAGATAGATAGATAGATAGATAGATAGATAGATAGATAGATAGATAGATAGATAGATAGATAGATAGATGGAAAGATGGATGAAAGGATGGACGGACAGATGGATAGACAAATAGATGGATGGACGAGATCAATAGATGGATGGATGGATGAATGGACAGACAGATGGATAGACTGATAGATGGATGGACGAGATCAATAGATAGATGGATGGATGGATGGACAGAGAGATGGATTGACAGATAGATGGATGGACAAGATCAATAGGTAGATAGATAGACGGATGCATGAAAGGATGGATAGACAGATGGATAGACAAATAGATGGATTGACGTGATCAATAGATAGATAGATAGACAGACAGATAGATGGACAGATGGATGAGATCAATGGATGGATGAATGGATGGATAGACAGAAAGATAGACAGATGGATGGATGAGATCAATAGATGGATGGATGAATGGATAGATAGATAGATAGATAGATAGATAGATAGATAGATAGATAGATAGATAGATAGATAGATAGATAGATAGATAGATAGATAGATAGATAGATAGATAGATAGGTAGATGGACTGACAGATGGATAGACAGATGGATGGACAAGATCAATAGATAGATAGATAGATAGATAGATAGATAGATAGATAGATAGATAGATAGATAGATAGATAGATAGATAGATAGATAGATAGATAGATGGACTGACAGATGGATGGACAAGATCAATAGATAGATAGATAGATAGATAGATAGATAGATAGATAGATAGATAGATAGATAGATAGATAGATAGATAGATAGATAGATAGATAGATAGATAGATAGATAGATAGATAGATAGATAGAAACAGTGATATCTGATGCAAGCCACAAATCCATTCATCAAATCTCCAGATAAATTGTTCGTTATAATCGTCTGTCATTTCAGTGACCTCGACCTGTCTGTGGACGATGGATCTGTAAGCGGAGGGCGGATCGGCGAGACGTGATCTGTGCTGATCTTTAAATAAGCAGCTCAGGACTGATGTGATATGTAACCGATCGCTCTGGCAGATATTGATGCTGGATGATGTAACGAAGATGATGTCAGGTGTATTCAGCCTTGGTGTACGTATATATCTACGCTCATCAAATGTGGCTTCCACCGCTTCGGCGTTTCGACATATCGTGATGAATATAAAATCTATCTATCGTATGACAGCTAACAGCTGTTTTACAAGGGCGATCAGACGTCTCTCTCTGTTAAAGGTGAGAAGGTGAGCCTCTGAGGAGAGATTGGTTACAGCGGTGCCTATATGGACCTCCATTAAAGTTTGATCCTTTTAAATCAGACTATTTTTACTTTTGTGTGATAGACAATTCTTCTCTCTTGTATTTGTGAATTTATTTTTTTTGTTACTTTTACTTTTGTATTTCTGTGTGTGTGTGCATGTGTGTATCGAAAAACAAATGTTTGTGTTTGTGTGCTTCCGTGTGTGTCTGTGTGCGTAGTTGTTTGCGTAGTGTCAGCTCTAGTTTCTCTCCAGCATAAGGTTACCCAATGCTGACTTTAATAGATTAAGCCACTCTGAACTCAAATGTAGAACAAGCAACAAGCAGAAACAACAGCCGGACAGGAGACCCCTCTCTCACGAGAGGTAGGCCTGTGTGTGTGTGCTTGTGTGCCTGTGTGTGTGTGTTCAGTTAAAAAATGTATTTGCTAACATCTGTTCAGACACCCTGACACCCTAAATGTTCATTAGAGTAATTTTGTTCTGAATTATCTGTAATTGTAATGTTTTATAAATCTAAAAGTTGCTTTTAATATCCTCTATGTGCTGTACTATCATACATTTCGAGGCTTTTATATATATATATATATATATATATATATATATTTAAATATATATATATTCAAAATATTTAGATTTTTAATATTTATTAATATATGGACAAATATGACCAATATATGTTGGTTCTTGATAAGAAGAGGGTTCCTTGCTAAAGTTAAGATGCTGAATATATATATATATATATGTGTATAAAGATAAATTACAGTTTATGACAAGACTCAAATATATAATAGAATAGGGTAATATTTGTTTACATTTACTTCCATTACTTTCACATCATGTGAAACATCAAAAAAAGAAGAAAAAGAAAGAAAGATTAAAACATAAAATTAAATTGCCTAACTAAAATATCTGATTATGAAAGATTTGATTGGGTTTTTTTCGGCGTGATCTGCCAGCAGTGGTGTTAAGTGACCTTGAATATATTCCAGTAAATATCATTATCCAGCATCACACTTCTCTTAACAACATTTTCTCTACTTTATTGTTTGTGCGCTTGTATTTTTTCCAAATATATGTTAGTATGTCCTGCTACATCAGTGTTTCTTCATTGTTGTAATTGATTTCCCCTGTAAAGCTATCTAAACTTCTTTAGTGGTATTCCACCTGTTTTAGCTTCTTTACACTGGTTACCTGATCTATGACCTATGCATTTAGCTGAGCTTTTGAGACCTTATATGTCTTAGATCTTCTTTTATTCAATTTCTGGCTGTTCCAAGAAGCAAATGAAGCATTTGCAGTAGCGGCTTCAAAGTTATGGACTAGTTCGCTAGTGGATATTAGATCTGCTGACTGTGTGTCTGTTTTTAAATATCGTTTAAAAAACGTGTTTGTATAGACGTGCTTTTTAGTATTTTTGTGTGTATTTTATATTTGTATTAAATTTTGTTTGTTCATATGATGTGTATACCTCTACATGACTGTATTCTTAATGATTGTGTTCTTATATTGTGTAAAAGACTTCGGGCGTTGCAGCGTTAAAAGTGCTATAAATAAAATTGTACTCCGTATAATGACAGCCTCTCTCTCTCTCTCTCTCTCTCTCTCTCTCTCTCTCTCCGTGACACACGTTCTCTGTTTTCTGGTCAGTGGCAGCTGAGCAGGATGACTCATTTTTATCATCTTTAATTAATCTGCGCCTCTCAAACCATGCTCCTATTGAGATTTAGCCTGTTAATGCAAGGACATTTAGAAATCTATAATACCTGTAATATACTTGCATGAAATCAAATCCAATTACACTTTATTTTGATTGCCCACTTCAGACATTCTACTGTACTGACTGTAAGTAACTTTACAACTGCATGTCAACTTAACCCGAACCCTAACAGTCTGATACTATCTAATTAGAAGTGTTAGAAGTGTCAATAAAAAAATGTAAAAAAAAAAAAAAAAAAAAAACTATTGCGCAATGATGGTGTTTCCATTAAAGCTGAACTCCGGCGAACAATGGCCCTTTGGTCTAATAAAACATCGGTACCTAGTAAATCGTTCTCTGAGATTTGTTTTCATGATAATCGAATGTAAAGAGTTTTATCTCTAAAAACTGTTTAGCGTATAATGCTAGTAATGGGGGCATTGACTAAGTAAAAAGAAATCGCTAGTTTATACCACTAACAAGGCTCAAAATAGCCCCACACTACACATTAGCATAATGAGGGTCCATACGTGCAAAACGAAGCATTGAGAACGTTGTAAGTGTACAGACCGTTTAATAAGAAGATACTTTATAAAGGCAGTTCCCTTCGTGTATACAGACAAGAGCCATCTTTGGAAAACAGTCTCGATAAGTCGATCCCCGAACGCCGTTCATACAGTTCAGATGTTCACTGAACTTTATACAGTTCAGATCACTCGTGGTTTGACTTATCGAAACTATTTTCTAAGATGGCTCCTGTCTGTATACACAAAGTGAACTGTCTTTATAAAGTATCTTCTCATTAAATGGTTATTTTGAGTCTTGTTAGTGGTATAAACTAGCGATTTCTTTTTACTTACTCAATGCCCCCATTACTAGCATTATACGCTAAACAGTTTTTAGAGATAAAACTCTTTATATTCGATTATCATGAAAACAAATCTCAGAGAACGATTGACTAGGTACCGATGTTTTATTAGACCAAAGGTTCATTTTGCGCCGCAGTTCTCCTTTAACCGATGTTATGCAAATATTTCTCTCGCGATAAGCCATTCCACAAATCATGGCAATGGATGTTGGGAGGTTTACATATATCCCAGCCACCACACTAGCCATTATTTTTAATGGAAGGAGATAGATGTGTTATCCAAGCATTAATGGCAAGGAAAGGAGGGCCATGCATGTATGTATCTGTTTCAAGATCTTAAAAATTGTGGCATTTCTTGCTGTTTAGACTCCAGTATTCCAGTAATTCTTTTGTTTTTTTTTATGATTTTAGCCCTCTGTCCAAACATCTTTAAAAAAATACAGACTTTTATGTACGCCATCAGATGACCTTCAAATGTGTAAAAAGTTCCCAATGCAGTTTTTTTGAATTGCCTGAAAAACCACCTCATGCAAGCATTAAAAACGTTTTACGTGTTTCCATTGGGCGTATTTTCAGTTCTCAATTTCAATTTGAGCAATTTGAAGGCCAGGGTAATGGAAACGCGGCTATTGGTTACCGTGTTTAAAACCACCAGAGAGAAATACTGGTTCAAGACAGTCCTGTTATTAATGACTTGTACAGCTTGTCTGAAGGCACTGCAACATTTCCTCTGAACCCAATGCAGGTCAATGGAATAGTAAGTGAATTAGATGAGGGGCGATTGTTTTCCCCACAGTCTTGGCCTTTACTGGGCCAACAGTTTCTCTTTCTCTCTCGGCTTCCTTGGCTCTGCTGCTATCTCTCGACTTCTCTTTCGGCGGCTCTCTTATTCTCCCACACTGCCTCACAGGCCAGGACTCTGGTGTCAAGTGTTTGACAGGGGTTACACATTAGCTGAGGTGATGTCCGGCCCGCTGTTGTGTCAGAGGTGTGTCACCATAGAAACGGGAAACGTCACATTAAGAACAGCAGGGAAGCTGTCCAAATGTCCGGCCGCATGTACGAAACTCGAGTTTGTGACAGTTAGAGGATATGGGAATGCAAAGAAGCAACTTTTAGCATTTGAGTGTTAATATGAAACCTCAAAAATACTAAACTATCGAATATTTTGCATAAAGCCTGTTTTAAGACATTTTCATGCATATTCATTAATGATAATCAACCTTTCCAAATTCACATTAATGTAATCTGTCCAGTTATTGTTAATGGTGTTATCCCTTAAATGTTCTTTTTTTTTTAAATACACTATTTATTATTGTTTAATAAAAACGTTAAATTAAACAGTACAACATATACTCTAATGTATAAATACCTTTGGTTCCACTTTATTTTACGTGTCTTAACTTCAGACAAACTTAGTGTCTAACTTCTACTGTACTAACACTTAAATTAATCATTTGAGACATTGCACTTGCAGTGTTGTGTGCATACAGTACATGTTTTGCACTGTACATTGTTCTAAAAATACATGTAAATGTCAGTAATTAATTTCTGTAATTACATCTACTGTATCCCACTGTTGACCTTTCCCTTACCTCTTAAATACACACTTAAAGGTCCACTGAAGTGCCTTTACAAGCGTAGCGTTATGCAATGTGTTGATGTAATTTCCATGAAACAGAAAGACAGGGTGGAACATATTGAATAGCTCCTCCCTTTTCTAAAATAGCCAGTAGCATTTAGCTTATATTACAATTCGACCAGTTTCCCCCTAATCTCTAAACGTTTCTCCTCCTAATCTTCTCTATATCACTTTAAAAAATAGCATTCTGTGCAGAATTCAAATGGTCCGATATGTTTTCTTGCCTGTGTTGACTCGCGCACATGATCCGCTCTGTGCTATCGTGTCTCTTGACTGGAGCTGTGGTGTGAGACTGGCGTGAAACCAGACTTCATTTGCCCCAATGGACAGCATATTTACACTTTCTGAATCATTTCCTATGCCTTGTATAGTGCACTATATGCCATTCCAACGCGTTCTCATCCTTTAACGTAATATAGAACGCTATATGACAAAACGGCGCTATACTACGCACATGGCACCCGTTATCGTTAATTTAACACGCGCTGTGAGGGCTAAGTTTAGGTGTGGGGTAGGGTGTGCGTGTCATATTCACGCTAAAGGATTTATAACGTCTTGGGTTCGCGTGTTATATTAACGATAAAGGGTGCCATGTGCGTAGTATAGCGCCGTTTTTGCATATAGCGTTCTATATGACGTTAAAGGATGAGAACGGTCTGGCCATTCACCATGTAGAAAATAGTAAACGTGTTAACAACTGATCGATTTCAGCCGTAGGTTCAGCATCTATTCATAATATAGGAGGCGGAGATTCAGATTCTAGAAAGCATTTGATTGGACAGAAAATCTGAAGAGAAGTACAGAGTGACGTCATCAAAATCATCAAAGTGGAAGTGAGAGACAGTGAGTTTTACAGTCTTCTAAATGCGAATTTTGTCATTATGTTGGAGCAGACTAGTTTATAGATAACAGCAAGGCCTGTACACACCAGGACGAATATCAGCGTGCGTTATTCGTCAGCATTTTTCAACTCGTTTTTTGTGTTCACACCCAAACGATTTTCGCTGACGATGAGCCGAGTGAACATGCAAATTCGTTCCCTGACATTAGTTGGCGCCAATTTGCTGTACAATACCACTCCATCACAGTTCTCTTTTCTCAAGATGTTTGTAGTGCCTGTCGCGTTTGTCACATAGTTCTTTATGTTTTAACGCCAACGAGACCAGCAGCTCTACATTCATCTTGCCTTGCATCTTCCTCGTCTTATTTCTTCTTGCTGTGTAGTGTAGACGGCGACGCGTATATCTTCTTCGCCGTTGCATATGTGTGCTCAGCACGCCCCCAAGTCGTGTTTTACTGTAACCTCAGAAGCTTCAAACACGTGAGCAAAAGCGGCAATCTCATTGGTCGGATAGTTTTTGACGCGTCGCGTCAAACTAAAAAAAAAAGAACCCGAGGCGTTTTTTTAAAAAAATGACGTTTTTACGCGTGGCGTTTTATGCGTCAGTGTGCACACTCACATTGTTTAGTCACAAACTGTTAAACGTCTGCAAATAACATGCGCAAAATTCGTCCCGGTGTGAACAGGCTTATATTCATACTAAAAGCCAAACAACATAAATTTCAAATTCATGGGGATTTTAAACCGCCCATACCACCCAAGTCCCTAAACTTGTCCCGTATCCCATATGACATTTCGTCAAAATAATATACGCACATGGCACACTTTAGCGTCAATATAACATGCAGTGTTATGGGTAGGTTTAGGTCTGGGGTAGGGTCTGCGTCTCATATTGATGCTAAAGAATGCCAGTCACCTGTATGACGCCTTGGGTTCTTCGTGTTATATTGTCGCTAGAGGGTGCCATGTGTGTATAGTATTTCGACGAAATGTCATATGGCGTCACCTATATGACGCGAAAGGATGAGAACAGGCTCCAATAGCTGCTTTTGCAATACAATACAAGACATAAGTGTATTTTTATGCAAGTACATAGTAGTTAAAGACACCTAATATAAAGTGTGACCATACTTTTAAAATAGTTAATTTAATATATCATTCTTTTTTGTGAATTGGAGGAGGACATGTGTTTAATTCTCATAAAAACAATGAAAAAATATACTAAGAGCTGAACATGTCAGTCCAAAAGAGGATTTTTAGTGTTTCCTTCATGGATTGTGATTGATAGACTTGTGAAATTTGCCATCACTCCCACATTTGCAGTGCAAAGTAGATTCACAGAGAAAACAAAAATAACCCAAAAATAACTGGCATTTTTGGAATTGTTGTGATGCTGACACCTCGCAAAATAGGTCACCTTCACCAGCTGCTCTCCTCGGGGTTTGTCTCAGAGCAGTTACCAAGAAACAATGTGCTTCTCAAACACCATTTACTGCTTTAGTCTGAGATGTATTAGGCAAAAACACTCTAACACTTCTTCTTTGTTTTGCAGGTCCCAGCACTGTTGATTCTTCCTCAGTTTGTTGACCCTCACCTCAAAATCAAATGCAGAAGAGCATTTGAAGTATTAGACCAGTGATTGTGTTCTGGTGAAGGAAGAATTGGGCTGTTGTGTGATATCTGGGGGCACATGACGGTCCAGGCTGGAAGGATGGAGGTGGCGCTAGTCGACTTTGACAGTATGGAAAACATTGACAACTGTATGGACAACTTCAATGACCCAGACTATCCCAATGAGATGACGGCTTTGACAGTAGAAATGCCAGAGTTTGGGCCTGGCACCACATGCAATACTGCAAAAGTGTCACCATATAAAGAGAAGACCCCATCAAATATGGATGTACCGCAATCACCTGTCCTGCCGCCTCACACAAGGAGAGGACGTGCTAGCTGTGCTAGTCTAATTTCCAACTGGAAGTTACTTGTGAACAGTGAAGGAACACAAAGTGAGACAATCTTCAGTAGACTGGCCAAAGAATGCTACGAGGACTTGTTTGTTGATAAGCGAGGTCTTGATGAGGGTGATCAGAAGGTCATCATCAACATCGCCGGTCTTCGCTTCGAAACCCGCCTGAGGACCCTCAACCAGTTCCCTGAGACTCTTATGGGCGACCCAATAAAGAGAATAGACTATTTTGACCCGATGAGAAACGAGTACTTCTTTGACCGCAATCGTCCGAGCTTTGATGGGATCCTCTACTACTATCAGTCGGGGGGCAAGATTCGCCGGCCTGCGAATGTACCTTTAGATGTCTTCTCAGATGAGATCATCTTCTACGAGTTAGGACAGGAAGCCATGGACCAATTCCGCGAGGACGAAGGCTTTATCAAAGAAGTTGAGGTCCCGTTGCCGTCCAATGAGTTCCACAGGCAGTTCTGGCTGCTTTTTGAGTATCCCGAGAGCTCAAACGCAGCCCGAGGGGTTGCTCTCGTTTCCGTCTTCGTCATCGTCATCTCCATCATCATATTCTGCCTTGAGACTCTCCCAGAATTCCGTGAGGAGCAGGATATTTTTCCAACTGTTGGTTTTGCCTTAAATCAAACGCATCCCTCAGGTTCTCTTCCAAGCGTCTCCCCCAAAACCATCACCAGCACCTTCTCCGACCCCTTCTTCATCATTGAGACAGCTTGCATTGTCTGGTTCTTCTTCGAGCTTGTGGTGCGTTTTATGGCCTGCCCAAGCAAACGGGAATTTTTCAACAACATCATGAACATGATTGACATTGTCTCCATTATTCCCTATTTTGTCACGTTGATAACTGAGATTGTGACCACCACCCATAAGTCCAACACAGGGCAGAATATGTCCCTGGCCATCCTGCGAATCATCAGACTGGTGCGAGTCTTCAGGATCTTTAAGCTTTCCAGACACTCCAAAGGCCTGCAGATCCTGGGCCAGACACTCAAGGCCAGCATGAGGGAGCTTGGGCTGCTCATCTTCTTTCTCTTCATTGGCGTCATTCTCTTCTCCAGCGCCATCTATTTCGCCGAGGTGGACGACCCCAACACCCAGTTTGTTAGCATCCCTGATGGATTCTGGTGGGCTGTAGTTACCATGACCACTGTGGGTTATGGAGACATGTGTCCCATTACACTAGGTGGTAAGATTGTGGGCACTTTATGTGCCATTGCTGGGGTGTTGACCATCGCCCTGCCAGTGCCTGTAATAGTCTCAAATTTCAACTACTTTTACCATAGAGAGACAGACCAGGAGGAGAAGCAGCCCGTAGCTGATACAACTGACCAAGCTTCAAAGTCAGGGAACAATACAAAACATGGAAGTAGTTCCTCTCTGAACAAGGCAAATGGAAAGTATTAAGTATTAAAACCCATATTGAAACTTGGGAAACGGAAATTTTCGTGAGCATAAATCACATTAAACATCTGCAGGTCATATTTCACCCCAAAATCAAGAGATAATACACTACCCATCCAAAATAAATAAATAAATAAAATAAAAATTATAAAGTTGCTGTTTGGATTCAAATACACAAATTTCTGCTAACCCTAATTGATGGAGTGTGAAGCTTTTACTTTCTTAAAGAACCATGTAGGAAGACACACCATGGCCATATTCCAGGAGGACAATGTCAAGATTCATCAGTCACAGATTGTCAAAGAATAGTTGGAAGGAGCATGAAAAATAATTTTCACACATGAATTGACATTAAATTTAATTGAAGGTCTTTGGGGTGTGGTGGAGGAGACTTTACAGAGTGCTGGACTCTTGCTTTGTCAATACAAGATCTTGACCAAATATTTACCTAAAACTTTATTTTACAGTGTCCTTGTCACAGATGTTACATTATAATAACATGGTAATAACAGTAAATTATGCATAATTACATGCAACTAACCCTAACCCTAACCCATCCAAACCCTAATCCAACCCTAACCGTATAGTAAGTACATATAGTTACCTAATATATAATTTTAATATTATCTAATATTAAGTATTAGTACTTAAACACATAATTACACAGTAACAATGACCCAACAATTATTCCCATCAAGAGGTGCATTCATTTTTGGTCAATATCTTGCACGGACAATGCAAGATTTTTTCAGTAATATGTTTTTGTGCATTCAGTAAAGAGAATTGGGGAATAACAGTCATGCAAATTATTTGTAAAAAAAGAAGAAAAAGATGGTGCTAAAATATCCATAGTTTATTCATTTTGTGGTGAAAAATGACCCAGTCAGATACGTCACAGGTTTTGTGAGATTCAGCCAATGAGTTTCATTTTTAGTGTTTCGATGTTTGTGAGATTTTTTTGGGTTGAAACAGAGTTGGTATTATTACCTAATAACAGTTTCTCTGAAAACATAAGTAACCGAAATTAGATTTCCATCCGTGTTGCATAATCCTATTATTAAATAATAAAACAACTTAAAACCATCTCATAATCTCATAAACCTATTACATCCTGTCTACTATGTGTAATTAAAAATTAGAGAATCACTCTAAAATTAAACGACAAATGCACTATCATCAAGTGCATTTGGGTGGCTTAATGCTTCCACCAGGAAACTACCATTTTGGGTAACTTGCAAAATGGCGCCTTTAACATTTATCTCTAACACCTTTGTCATATTATTGCCTATATGTATGTGTTTTTTAATATAATTCCAAGTAAGTAGTGTATAATACTATCATGTTGTATTTGAAGTGATAATCATGGTTTGTTGTGGCACTTTAGAGGAAGCTCAGCCAATGAAGAGGAGAAATGTATTTAGAGTTTTCCACTTACAGTCACTATTTATTTCTATGATCATTACAGTGCCTTTCACTCAAATGGGACGTACCAGGCTTTATGTTGAGTGGAACAATGGTAAATGTTGACTTGAGTTGAAAGATATCGACCTACGTATCAAGACTTCCAAGTCTTGTTCTCTCTAACTATCACTTTCTCTATCAATATTAGCCTCAAGAAAGGCAATTTTCATTGACGGATAAAGACATTCACTCTTGTATCATTTTGATTAATAATAAGTGAAAATAGATAACGTTTTGTTGGAGAAAGCATCAGGGAGCTATGAGCCAAGGTCTCCATGTATTATACAAGTTGTTTTTCATTTATCGGAATCTTGGTGAGCTGTTTTCCCCAAGAAATACGGGATATTCTGTAAACACATATTGTCGTTGTGTTTTTAGTGTTAATAACTGCTGCTATTTTATACTTACCTAAAGTTATGTTATTTTAGTATGAAGGAGAAGTAGTGTGCTATTTCTGTTTGAATTATTAAGCAGATAATCTGATATTTATTTGCACATTTTGCCTCTATAACGATGGTTCTTTACAGACTAACTCAACACTGTGGTGGTGGTGGTGGCGCTACAGAATGAATTGAACATTTTAACGCGTCCTTTTATTCTAGAATTATAATTCTAATGAGAACATTCAAAGCCTTCAAGAACATTAAAAACGAAACTTCAGGAACTTGAATATCATGTGCTTTGCCTGACAACTTATCATAGTTGGTCGTACATTTATGACTGTAAATAAGTGACAATATAAAGCCATTTAATGTGTTAATAACTGTGTTATTACTGTATGTATTAAAATTCTACATTGTGTACTTGTTGAAGTGTTTGCTATGAAATGCAAATCTCACTGATGTGAATCACAGGATGCTGATGCGATCACTTCGAATCTTGTTTCAATAATTCGCCTTTGGCTAAGTCACGCCCTAGAATGTAGATTGACCAATCACGGCGCAGCCAAGAACGAGCTCCCACAGAGGTCCGACACTTTTTTCACAGCGCTCCATTGACTTTCAACACAGGCGTTTCATATTTTTGGTCTCGGCAGGCTATTACCGTCATAGTTTTATTAAAAATATGGTTAAACGTTGTGCCTGGGGGATTTTTAACACAGATACGCGTTTCTCAGAGAGGTTGGAGGGGGTGTCCGTTTTTTCCCTTCCCAAATCCGAAGTCAAATCCTGAGGAGTGTCGTCTTTGGATTAAACTGTGTGGACGTCCTCAGTCAGCTAAACCCCGCAAAGATCAACAAGCACATCTTTTTTGCTTCTAACCTTACTGTGAAGTTAGACCGTTTTATAATGTTTTAGGTTATGATTTCGGTTCTCATACCGGTTGTTGATACGTTAGCACACGCTGCTAATAAATACAACGTTATACACGTGTAGTCTGTTTGCTTTGTAATAACGATTATAGAAGTGAATAGAGACCTACCCAGCTTTGCATGAACAGTGTTGCTCCCTGATATTGTTAGTCCCAGCCTCCGTCTCGATTAGTAGGATATGCGATGGTTCATTTTTTGACTGTGACCGGTAATGTTATGCTTTTGCCCCTATATTTGGATGCCTTGTTGTTTCTTGCGTTTCACCTGTATGTCTTTAGCATTCGAACGCATATTGCAGTCCCTTTTGCCTACTTCTATCGGACACTTTATTTGCTGCTTTATAAAAGTTTGATAACATTTCAGCAGGAAGAGCTGTCACAGCATAAGCCATGTTGATACCAAACCAGAGCCCAGATGAAGTTTGAGAGATGTAGCAACAGTAACTAGGGGGACACGGCTTAGCCACTGGTGAATTATCAATAGACTTGGATTTTAAGCATTTTAAGTAAAATATGGAAATTGTCCTCAATGTGTCTTCCCCCAACATGAACTGCAATATATAGAAATCTATCTATTACAAATAATAATGTGGAATGGATTAAAACAATATAATTAAATACAATTATTGGCTAAATGGGCTCTATTATCACAATTGACATATATATATATATATATATATATATATATATATATATATATATATATATATATATATATTACTACTGTATAAGAGCCTACATTCATGTTCATCAGTGTTTTACATTAGTCTAGCCAGAAAGTGTGCCAAGGAGTTATCTGGCGGTCAGGTCTTTGAGGTCTTCCAGTCTCTGGAAAGCCCTCTGCCTCATTCATTTACTTTGTGTTATATTAGATGCCCACATTGCCGGCAATAACAGGCTAGACTTTCACTGTAACACGAGCAGCTGCTCTTTTTCTCTTTCATCAGTGACAGATCATACACATGCTTCCCTTTTCCTCTCACATTGTTGCATTGTCTGTATCGGAAATCACTCAATATCTCATTCTATATATGTAATACATTACACCACTAATAGTCCCCTGTAGTTGTGAATGAAAACAAGTGAGCGGATTCAGACACTGGGTGTGCCGGAAGTACTGTGGAATTATTCCGGCGTGACGCTCATCAGCTTCAGGGTGTTCAGTGTAAAGCGATTGCTTTGAGGTGCATTATGGGAGTGAATGATTGTCAATGTCCACGATGAATTTCCGACACCACTGTAGACTGACACATTGTAATTTTTTTTAGCACTATCAACTTGAACGCATTAAATTACATTAAACTGGCTTAAAAATAAGTTTTATAACTTATAATTTTCTTTTTGAACATTGCATAATTTATAATAATGTGTTGGGACCCCCTCAAAAATGAGATGTTACATCTCAAGGGGCTTTCCTTTAAAAAAAAAAACAAATTAAAAAAAATATATATATTTTGATGAGTTAAAGCAATGTTAAAACCCTGTTTTCATATCTTATTGATTTACATTTTTACAGCACAGACTTGCATGTAGAAATGTTCTAAAGAGTATTTTACTTTAAGACCCTATGAAAACAATTATAGCACAGTTGTCATACTTTCTTCTGGAGTTAATTGTATTGAATGTGCATAGTGTTCTTCAAATCTTTAAAGTAGCAGTAGTAGTTATTTTGACTATGTTGACTATAAGGACATGCATGTAAAATGTACTAAATTGGTTAATCATTTCAAATGTGTAATTACAAATATTACATACTTAGAAGTTTCAATAACAATTATATTAAAGTATATTTTAGTTTATCAATCAGCAGAACACTAATCATATTCCAAACACAATACTGTATAAGTCATACATAGCACTCAATTGATAACAATTTTGTACATAAATTTGTACATAACATGCAATTGAGAGTCTGAAAATGTTACATTCAATTAACACTTAAGAATAAATCCTTTTACAAATATAAAGCTAAAGTGAATGTTTTCCTCAAGGATTGTGTTGATGTATTTCCTGTTGAAACAGGAAACTGGGCGGTACTATACAAAAGTGCTCATCCCCTTTTATTTATATAGCAATTTTACATACTTGCTAAATGCTACAGCTAGTCAGAGGCATGCAGTATATATCTGCTAAAAGATTATACACTCACCTTGGATTATTAAAGGAACACCATACTAATACTCTGTTTAACCCCCTTTTGCCTTTAGAACTGCCTTAATTCTATGTGGCATTGATTCAACAAGGTGCTGAAAGCATTCTTTAGAAATGTTGGCCCATATTGATAGGATAGCATCTTGCAGTTGATGGAGATTTGTGGGATGCACATCCAGGACACGAAGCTCCCGTTCCACCACATCCCAAAGATGCCCTATTGGGTTGAGATCTGGTGACTGTGGGGGCCATTTTAGTACATTGAACTCATTGTCATGTTCAAGAAACCAATTTGAAATTATTTGAGCTTTGTGACATGGTGCATTATCCTGCTGGAAGTAGCCATCAGAGGATGGGCACATGGTGGCTATAAAGGGATGGACATGGTCAGAAACAATGGTCAGGTAGACCGTGTCATTTAAACGATGCCCAATTGGCACTAAGGGGCCTAAAGTGTGCCAAGAAAACATTCCCCACACCATTACACCACCACCAGCAGCCTGCACAGTGGTAACAAGGCATGATGGATCCATGTTCTCATTCTGTTTACGCCAAATTCTGACTCTACCATCTGAATGTCTCAACAGAAATCTAGACTCATCAGACCAGGCAACATTTTTCTAGTCTTCAACTGTCCAATTTTGGTGAGCTCTTGCAAATTGTAGCCTCTTTTTCCTATTTGTAGTGGAGATGAGTGGTACCCGGTGGGTTCTTCTGCTGTTGTAGCCCATCCGCCTCAAGGTTGTGTGTGTTGTGGCTTCACAAATGCTTTGCTGCATACCTCGGTTGTAACGAGTGGTTATTTCAGTCAAAGTTGCTCTTCTATCATTTTGAATCAGTCGGCCCATTCTCCTCTGACCTCTAGCATCAACAAGGCATTTTCGCCCACAGGACTGCCGCATACTGGATGTTTTACCCTTTTCACACCATTCTTTGTAAAACCTAGAAATGGTTGTGCGTGAAAATCCCAGTAACTGAGCAGATTGTGAAATCGCCCCGTCTGGCACCAACAACCATGCCACGCTCAAAATTGCTTAAATCACCTTTCCTTATCATTCTGACATTCAGTTTGGAGTTCAGGAGATTGTCTTGACCAGGACCACACCCCTAAATGCATTGAAGCAACTGCCATGTGATTGGTTGATTAGATAATTGCATTAATGAGAAATTGAACAGGTGTTCCTAATAATCCTTTAGGTGGGTGTATTTGTCAAATCTTAGGGGCACATTAGCACATCGATTAGCTTCAAAGCTAACAAACATGAATTTTGATTTCGTGAAAGTTAGATGAAATGACTCCCTTAAAAACCACAGAAAGATGGACTCCGCCGGGCTCTGACTTGTTTTATCCCCAGTCATAAAAGCTTTACCTTTAAAGCCCCAGGAGCGATCAGCTGAGTATACTGCAGGTAACTCTAGCCCAAACGCTGCTAAGAGGTCAGAGACAACGAACAATGGGAACAGGGTTTGATGAATGGATGATATGTGACATGGTACTTTGGTAAAAAAAAACAACAACAACAAAGCTGTGAACAGGAGAGGCAGGCAATGAGAGATACTGTCAATGCATTGCAGCTGTTATTTATGGACCTGAAAGCAGCTCTTGAAGGGTATGATAATAATTATGATAGTCAGATCTATTACAGGCTCTAACAAGGTCTTAGCAATGGTTTATGTGTGTGTGTGACTGTGTTTACGGGGAGTGAGTTCTTGTTTTACATTTAGCAGGATTACATGACACCTGCCTGCTACCAGTGTTGGGAGTAACGCATTACAAAAGTAATACATTACAGTAACATATTACTTTTTGCTGTAACGCAGTAGTGTAAGGCATTACTAATCAATTTTCAGTAATATTTTACTCGTTACATGTTCAGTGAGGCTTGTATTACAGTTGTATTACAGTGTATTGTCTGCTTTTACTTCTTAAAGGCAACAGACTATGTGAAAGTTTTAAAGCAGTCTTTTAGTGCCAGTTCAGAGCGGTCGCGTCTGTAACATTGTTTTTTCCTCATAAACGAACACGAAAACTGAAATAAAATGAATATTTTAAGTTCTATGGAGACTGGAGAGCCAACCCTTCCTCATGCGATTTGCGCAGTGTAATTAACAGAATTACAAAAAATATATTTTACCTCCTATTTTTTTGTTACGCATGAATGTGTGTCTTTTTCCTAATAATAAAAATAAAACATAGACTGATATTTGTCTAATGTCTGGAGTCCTTTAAGGAAGTAGCCTATATACGTTTCAATACATGTATTTTCTGAGAATTTTTATTTCAAGTTTTGACTGCAAATGTCATGTCCATAATGCTGGACTTCCCCAATTTTAAATAATTTATCCTCAACTAGTTTTGTGGTGTAGGTCTACGTATTTTATAATGTTAACTTCAAATAATCCTAATAGCCTAATTTAAAGATAAGGCAGCATTGGATATGGACGGTAAGGAGAATAACGCTGGACTTGGAAGAGGTGTGTCACGATTCTGTAGGTTCGTGGATCTGAGTCGTGTGGTGAATCGCGATTTCGGTTTCATATTGCATATCGTTACAGCCCAAAAGTTAAGTTTTACTTAGTTATTTTGGTGAAAGTAACTCAAAAGTAATACATGAGTAATGTAACGCATTACAATTCTGGGACAGTAATATTGTAAGGTAATGAATTACTTTTAAATAACAGTAACAAGTAATACCTAATGTATTACAGTTTGGAAGTAACTTGCACAACACTGCCTGCTACATACAGTACACACACACAAAATCAATGCAATATTTATGTACAACAGACCAATCTGGGTGAACCCACTTGCACTATACCAGTTTCCATCTTTAAAACTCACCAAGCACCAAATACAAGAGAAAAACAATTGTAATTCACAGAATTGAAAAAACTGTTTCTGGTGCATAGTACATAGTGCAATTCTGCATTGTTTTAAAGATTAAACGGGATTTTTACACTAATGATGTCACCAAACACACCGATAAAAAAAAAATGTATTTCTGTATTGTATACAGTACAATGTAAACATTGTATTACAATGTATTTCTAAACAGGTTTCAAACCTTTTCTGTTATTGTTCAGTCATAGTCTTGTCTCGTTGTTGCCGTCAAAACTACGTCTTGCTTTTTGGCGGCACATTGCTTTCTTGACGTTCACTAAACAAAATGAAAAACAAATTTAGGTTACATGGGTTTTAATGTTTCAAAGGTGCTTGTAAAGTGACACTGTGATCTGTGATGCCTGAAGCAATTTTAAAAGGAAAAACGGTGGAATAAATGTATGGTCATAACAAGCACATATTTTTAAAAAAATGCAAAGTATTTTCATAGTATTTAAGGCAAATACATTCACCCACCTAGCAGATGTTGTTCATTTTGGATTCTTCTGACAGCACATTAAAATCACATTGTGAAGAAAACATGAACAACTAATATGTTATTTAAAGCTGCATTTGGTTTTCTCAACATTTATATGATGACTAACTGTTGGCAGTCGCCTTGAACCTTTACTGACACCTGGTGGTGTGGATGCAGTGTCACACAAAAACTCAATTTTCAGTTCCTGGTGCCATTGTAATATGTGCAGTCAGACATGATTATCCAATTTGAGTCGAACAATAGTGGTGTTTGATGTTTCGGTAACACTTTATTTTATAGTGCACTTGTTAAGTTTACATTGTGTTACATGATTTCCATTACACAAGAGTAGATGTTAAAAATCATGCTGAATTGTACTTGTCTTTCGCCAACTAAATGTAAATTATACATTTAATTTATACAACTATAAATTATACATAATTACATACACTGACTCAGTACATAAATGTATAATTACACAGAGCAACGGATACCTTAAAATAAAGTGTAACCGATGCTACTTAGAGTCTTCATCTCATAAATATAATTTCAAAAGCGCTGTTAATTTGTGTGTAAAAGTTTTAATTGAGGAAAAATTACTTATTCCACCTTTAATCCCCTTATAGCATATCATGTAAACATATTTCTATAGATTATTTTTTTAACCACTATTGTTATTTTTTATTCAGCAAGGATGCTAAAAAATAAATCAGAAGTGAAAGTAACAACATTTATAATATTGCATTTTTAGATTCTTTGAAATGATTTTTACAAGATTTGAAACATTCTTTGGTAACACTTTACTTGAAGGGGTGTGCATGAGACTGATATGACACATGTCATGAATATGAAGGAGGTTTTATGCATGTTTATGACAACTGTCATTAAGTGTCATTCCCTCAATTATGACATTTTTAATGCAAATATGACATTGTTTGAGATGTCTTTGTTATGACACCTTGACATAAACCAATACACCATAACATGTCGGTGTCTTTGTCATGACAACTTGACATTATTAAGACAACACAACCTGTCATAAACATGACATAGCAGATTAATTATCAAACTTAAGGAACCACCTAGCTTTATGGGTTAACATTACACCTCCTGAGACCCTGCGTGCACATACGGGGACATCACATTTTTGGTTCTGTGCAGCATAATACTTAATTCTGTGTGACTGGAACATGTTTTTCACAAACGAGGACACTTACACTGCCATCTGGTGGCGTCAGAAGAGAAAAAAAATTAACATAAATAATTTAAAGATGGCAGAGAAAACAGGTCACATGTCACGCAGCCACTCCAGACCAAAACTTCCACAAGGTAAACAATCTAATAACATTTCATTGTTGATTCTTGTTAAGTTATGCATAATAGTGTTGTATGTTTGAAACGGCATGCACATTTGACAAAATTTTGTAAAAATAAAGATTTACCAAGCTGCTAAAGTTGATGTCCCCATATGTGGACATTGGGACTAAGCTTCGTTGAAACTTGCAAAAAAAATGAAAATTTGTAGTTGCATTGAGCTTCGTGTCAGGCTCACACACTCGAGCGCGCGCACACACACACACACACTCAACGGGGCGGGGCTTCACTCACGATCGCGCATGCACACATACACACACTTGCTCACTCGCACACACACACACACACGCGCGCACTCTCTCTCTCTCTCTCTCGCTCGCTCACTCACTCGCTATCGCTTACACACACATCACACACTCGCGATCGCGCGCACACACACACACATACGCTCTCTCTTGCTCGATATCCACCGTGGTGGAGCTCTGAAAATCAAAAAATCCCCTGAAAAAGATGGGCTGATTTTTAGAATTGCGCATCCAATGGTGCACCTCTCCTGGGCACGAATAAAGCCCATGGAGGGTTCAGGGGCAACAGTTACACAGTCTTTCACACCGGTTAAGTGTGATCCACTGTTCCCACAGATAAAAAGAACATTTCTAGTTTGGAGAAGCAGAAATTTTGGAGCATTGCAAAAAAGAAATCAAATTTTCAATTTGTTTTGGATATGTTTTTTTATGTGGATATTATATATTATTATGGATATTATATTTCATTATTATATTTATTTTGGTTTTCCATATCAATTTTCAGAAGTTATGCATGCAAGAGTAACAATGAAAAATGTTCAGGCACAATGCTCATGCAGTAAAAAAAAATAGATTTGCACTTTTTTACACAATGGTGTATTGATTGTTTTCTGTGCATACAGACAATTTTTTGTTTTTTGTTTTTTCAAAAAGTGCTTCATGTTCAAATATAATATCTGGTTATATGTCTTGCTCCCTCCTAACCCCAAAAAGCTAAGAAATCTAAAAGCACACCAAACCAAAACTCAGGTCTCAAGTAGTTAAGATAGACCCACTGTCCTTGCATGAGGACATCATTTTATGCAAAAACTACTTCCTGTACAAAAACAAATTTTAGTTATTATACTTATTAGGTCCTACTTGTCCCAAATAGCAAGAAAAATTATAAAATGCACACCAGGCAAACTCTCGGGTCTCAGGAGGTTAAACTGTCTGGTGGTTGGTTTTGACATTGGCTGTCATGAAGCCATTATAACATTTTAATGACAAATTCAACTAGTACCACTGTAGTTGAGGTCACGAAAAATATTCATGATACAGTTATTATGCCTCAAGACATTAAAACTGACAGTTTAATGTAATTAAACTGAATATGCCATGTCTTCATTCATTCATTCATGTATGTGTATCTACACTTGCAAGTCACGCATCTACTTGAAGAATGACTATGTGGAAGCATGTGAAAATATTTCAGTTCTATTTTAACAACTAAACATCAATAGGTTATATGTAATAGCTACTGAGATAAGTCACTGAAGTATTGAGAGGTGATTTTTTTTTCTTTCTGTCCCAGCTGCCTCATACACCTGAAATAACTCATCATGATACACAATAAAAAAATATTTTAAAGTTGAAATCAGTTGTTTTCCATTGGTGGATCTCATGTGAGTGACAGGTTGCCCCGCCCACACGCCAGTAAACAAGTAAACATCAGAGAAGAGAAGATGCTGCAAGAGGGAGGGAATAAACAACAACCAAAGGGATGGAAGATATAATGAGTCAAAATAGGTTAGTAGTACAACACACTTTTGGATCGCTGTTGGGATAAATAATAATGTCTCCTTTCCTTGCAGGAACAGACCAGACACTATAAAGGAGATGCAAATCCAAGCAAGTTGACTCAGCAAAGTCGCCTCAGGCAAAGTCAACTCAGACAAAGTCGACTCAGGCAAAGTCGACTCCGGCAAAGTCAACTCCGGCAAAGTCGACTCAGGCAAAGTCGACTCCGGCAAAGTCGACTCAGGCAAAGTCGACTCAGGCAAGGCGATTCAGGCAAAGGCGATTCAGGCAAAGTCGACTCAGGCAAAGTCGAATCGGAAAACTCGACTCAGGCAAAGTCGACTCAGGCAAAGTCGACTCAGGCAAAGTCAACTCCGGCAAAGTCGACTCAGGCAAAGTCGACTCAGGCAAAGGCGATTCAGGCAAAGGCGATTCAGGCAAAGTCGAATCGGAAAACTCGACTCAGGCAAAGTCGACTCAGGCAAAGTCGACTCAGGCAAAGTCGACTCAGGCAAAGGTGATTCAGGCAAAGTCGACTCAGGCAAAGTCGAATCGGAAAACTCGACTCAGGCAAAGTCGACTCAGGCAAAGTAGACTCAGACAAATTCGACTCAGGCAAAGACGACTCAGGCAAAGTAGACTCAGGCAAAGTCGACTCAGGCAAAGGCGATTCAGGCAAAGTAGACTCAGGCAAAGGTGACTCAGGCAAAGGTGACTCAGGCAAAGTCGACTCAGGCAAATTCGACTCAGGCAAAGGCGACTCAGGCAAAGGCGACTCAGGCAAAGTCGACTCAGGCAAAGTCGACTCAGGCAAAGTCGACTCAGGCAAAGGTGACTCAGGCAAAGTCGACTCAGGCAAAGGCGACTCAGGCAAAGACGAGTCAGGCAAAGTCGACTCAGGCAAATGTGACTCAGGCAAAGTCGACTCAGGCAAATTCGACTCAGGCAAAGTCGACTCAGGCAAAGTCGACTCAGGCAAATTCGACTCAGGCAAAGGCGACTCAGGCAAAGGTGACTCAGGCAAAGTCGACTCAGGCAAAGGCGACTCAGGCAAATTCGACTCAGGCAAAGTCGACTCAGGCAAAGGTGACTCAGGCAAAGTCGACTCAGGCAAAGGCGACTCAGGCAAAGTCGACTCAGGCAAATTCGACTCAGGCAAAGTCGACTCAGGCAAAGGTGACTCAGGCAAAGTCGACTCAGGCAAATTCGACTCAGGCAAAGTCGACTCAGGCAAAGTCGACTCAGGCAAAGTCGACTCAGGCAAAGTCGACTCAGGCAAAGGTGACTCAGGCAAAGTCGACTCAGGCAAAGGCGACTCAGGCAAAGACGAGTCAGGCAAAGTCGACTCAGGCAAAGGTGACTCAGGCAAAGTCGACTCAGGCAAATTCGACTCAGGCAAAGTCGACTCAGGCAAAGTCGACTCAGGCAAATTCGACTCAGGCAAAGTCGACTCAGGCAAAGGTGACTCAGGCAAAGTCGACTCAGGCAAAGGCGACTCAGGCAAATTCGACTCAGGCAAAGTCGACTCAGGCAAAGGTGACTCAGGCAAAGTCGACTCAGGCAAATTCGACTCAGGCAAAGTCGACTCAGGCAAATTCGACTCAGGCAAAGTCGACTCAGGCAAAGGTGACTCAGGCAAAGTCGACTCAGGCAAAGTCGACTCAGGCAAATTCGACTCAGGCAAAGTCGACTCAGGCAAAGGTGTGAAAAAACAGTTCATTTTAGTGAAATTACTAAAACTGAAAGGCAGAAATGAGAGAAGACGTCGGAGGAGATGGTACGTGTGTAAATGCGTGAGAAGGTACGTGCGGAAATGCGTATGAGGAAATACGACGCTACCAAGCCGACCAATCACCGATCTTGCGGTCCGCGTCGTCGCGACGTGTAGTTACATTTTTGAAGAGGTGCGCGTCAGGCAACGCGGAAGGGTACGCGGTATGGGACGCGTCTGTGCGTATGCTACGCCGTACCTACTGCGCGCACCCTACGCAGAAGTATAAATTGGCCTTAATGTGTGTGCACTAACTTTGATGGGTTACATGCAGAAGACGAATCCTAAAGTTTGGGTTACCATACTCCACTAAGTAGTCTCTCAGACAGTGAAACCTAAAACCATTGTGTGAACTCAGCTATGTTCTTGGCTCCAAAACCAGTGCTTATAAATGACCCGAACACTAGCAGGTTTCACTTTGTGTTAGTAACTAGTCCTGGTTAATGTTTAACACTTTTTTCTAGTCTCATGCACCAAACTAACTTTCACTTTTTATTCAATTCACACCTGCTGCACAATCAGAGGTTTACTTTGAACATATTTAGGATAAACATATAATGATAAAAGGTGGACCGAGTGTGTCCTGCATAATGATGGAAAATTATTATTTTTTTCTATGTGTAATCTTAGATTTCCTTCTCTCTAAATAACAACAATGCTCAGGCTTTTTTCTGTCCTCAGTAACAAAAGCATTTCACATTATATTCTAAAAAGTATTAAATTGCAAGTATTGACATCAAGGCAAGGCAAGGCAAGTTTATTTATATAGCACATTTCATACACAATGGCAATTCAAAGTGCTTTACATAGAAGAAATTAAAATAATCAAAAGAAATCAGAATAATTAAAACAGTTTAGAATAAAAAAATAAGAAATAATGAAAAAAAATAAAAATAAAATAAAAAATAAAAAATCAGAAGGATATTCATATAGCAAGATATGTCTTGACATGCGTTTTGAGGTAAAGTTGTTCTTCCTGTTGACCCTTCCGATTCCGGTACTTTGTGCGTCCGGATGGGCTCTAAACACATGTCCCACACATGGAGGTGACTGCTCTGAATTTCTGTCCCACAGCACAGTCTGTACTGCTTCTTCTCACTATATATACTGTATATGCCTTAAACACTTTTTTTCAGCAGGGAAAGACTCTCTGCCTGAGCTTAATGCTTAGTTTGGAATGAATGTGTTTAATTTACTTGGGAGATTTGGTGTTTTAATCCAAGTCTTGACAAAATTGAAGATTAAAGACGAATAAAAAGGTTATTTGGAAGCATTTCCATTTCAGCTCTTAAAAACTGCTTTCACTTCTATTTGAACACAGTCTGTCTGAACACTTTAACCTTGATTTTTTAGATAATAGAATAATTTTTCTTGCTTAAGACTTAATTTAGGATAACATTTTATTTAAATGGTCCACTTTAGACATTTTACTTACTATAAGTAGGCCTATCTTTGTAACTACATGTCAACTAACTCTCATTAGAATATTAGAAGACTGTCTGCTTAATATCTGCTAACTCTATATTTTGATGCTCCTCCAACAGACATTCTTCTGACTATAAGTGAATTTTTATAGTGTAAACATACTAGCGGAACAAAGGACAAGTAGGTGGTGAGCATGTACCGTAACAATGGTTTTCCCAAATGCCATAAAACCCCAAAAGAAGAAGAAAGGAACAAAAGACACAGGAACTGAACATAGGAACAGAAATCAAAACTAAACAGTACATTCTGCACATCATTTATGTGAGTGCTGCTGTTGGTTTAAAATCATTTAAAAGAGATATTTTAATGAGGCATTCTTGCATAAAAAAGCACAGACTGAGCAAGTCAGAAAACCCATTGACCTTCCCATTATCTTAAACAGAGACAGTGTGCATTTCAAAACAACTAAACTTGTCCATCTGAACACTTTGTGCGGAGAGATGTTTGTCTTTATTCAGTCTTCACATTTTAGTTACTGTGCCCTGTTGACTCAAGTGTTTTGTCTTTGCTGTGAAGTTGCACAAAGCAAAGACAGATTATGTTGGCCTCTGTTACTATGTCTGCTCCTCTAACCAGATACACCAAGCCAAAAATAACCAACACCTTCCTTTGCAAGAAACCAAACCAGCTCAATGCACTGGTCTCTGCAGATACATGGAACTTTCCATCAAAGAGACTCGTTAAAGATGGAGTGAATCCATAAAAGTTTAACGAGTCAGGAGAAAATCCTCTGAACCATCCGAGCTGGCACTAAACCAGGCACTGAAAGCAAGTCAAGTAAAATATAGTAGCTAAAATGGAACTTAAGTAATTATTAATAATTAATTTAAAAGTAATTATTACATTACTGCGACTCACAACAGAGTACAGTAAAAGAGTGAACAGTTATCCAATGAAGGCCAAGTATAATATAATATAATATGATATAATATAATATAATATAATGGAAACACACATGGAAACATCAGGTAAGGATATTCTTTTCACAAAAGAATCTCTTCAAACAAATATCATTAAGGCTGACAATGGCCAGGATTGTCTACAAATGTATTGTTTGTAATCCCAGCCTTATTCCTAGAACAATATGCATTATGAATGCTGCCATCTGCCATTGGTGGGCACCAAACAAGCGGGCCGAGACTGCTCAAAAGATGGGTCTCAGTCCACTTACAAATTAACTCTGGTGCGGAATGCAATATGAATGCAACACAGACCAAAGACATCTAAACGAACCAAAAAGAGGACGTGAAGTCAAAATATGCAACTGTAACGGAGTGTAAAATGTTAAATTTCTGCATAAATGGGGACAGCGCCATCTGGCTGATGCGTGATGGCATTTAGTGTACGGAATAGGGACCGCCCACAGCAGAGATAATGAGACACGCTGTGGGTAAGTTGCACTTTTCGAGCAGTCGGAGAATTATCAGTTAAAAGTGTCCAAAACGCATAAAAAAACTACTTCAATGTGAATTGATCTTGCAATGAACTTGTTTGGTAACTTTTGATATGTGTTTGGCGTCGAGTGTGTCATTTTATATCGAGTTATTTTGACTTTGTAATGTGTGGCACAATCGTAAAATCTGTGCATTGTCTTGTGTTTTATGTAGAACTGATTCTTTCTCCATAAAGTGAAACCCCTATTTCCACATTTATATCTCCATTGTGCAGGTAATGTGTATAAAATATGTTGTTATAATATGTTTAATGGGTTAATTGTTTTATTCATGTAGTATTCTGTATATTCGCCACTAGGTGGGAATGTTTCTCTTTACATTTATTTTAATTGATATGTTCATCATTTCATTGAGTTGATTTGTGATTAATTGACTGTAAATGTCCTATTGTCAGTCTGAAAAATTGTACTCACTATACAATCACAATGCAAAGATTAGAAAAAAAAGAGCACTGTTTTAAATAAACAGAGCAGAGATAATGAGACACGCTGTGGAACTGATTCTTTCTCCATAAAGTGAAACCCCTATTTCCACATTTATATCTCCATTGTGCAGCTCCACCCAGCAGAAAGACCGCCCAGGCAAGACTGTCACACAACCCTAAAAAGGACTGAATGCAAACCTGTTTTTTTTCTCATATAGTCACAATGTTGCTCAATACAGTTCAGTACAGGCATCAGAACCGCGTCTCCTCGCAGCAGATCTTCATTTGAGTGTGTGACGGAGGAATTCCTTACACTGTTTTGACTGATTTACACATTTTATAAGCTCTTCACAGAATACCACCATATTTCGGCTACGCACACACAACAAGCGCATTTATCCCAGCAGACAGCATTGTTTTGGATGTAAAGTAAGTTTTGTTTCAAAATAGGCAATATGTAATACCCAATCAGGTTGTGAATGCATTTAGGTTCATATCTTTATAAGCCCGGTGTTAAAAATGCTAATGTGGACGCTAAGTGGACCAGGACTAAATGTTTTTTTTCTTCGGTCGGGACCAAATGAACAAAGCGAACCAAACTACAAGTTTAAAGGGGTGGTTTACTGCTTTTTTTCTTTGCATGGTTGTGTTTATGGGGTCAATATAACATGTATTCGTGGTTTTTCTTTTTTTAAAAAGTCTTATTTTTCATAAATTTCACCTTTATTGTCAGCCGCGTTCTCCTCTGTCATATCCTGATTCTATGAAACCACTCCCTCAGAAACAGGCAGTGGGCTCCGATTGGTCCTTTGAGTCCTGTTACCGAGTTTTCACTGCAACTGTGTTCGGCAAAGCTGTTTCCAGCGGGACAGACTGATCTCATGAAGTAGCGTGTGTATGCCACGCCAATTCGTATTTCCATTTTTGGCGTGCTATAAAGACGCATAATCGCCTTTCAGCGTGTTTATGAACGCCGTTGACTTAACGTTATATAAATATATGACTTACCTCAACCCCGTCCCTAAACCTAACCGTCACTGGGGTTAATGGCATTTATGACTGTTCCCTTACCATCCTAGGTAAAAAAAAAGATATGACTTACCTCAACCCCATCCCTAAACTTAACCGTCACTGGGGTTAATGGTATTTATGACTGGAGATTTGACTGCGTGTACAGACACACGGAATGACGCGGACGTTAATGGCGTAGACATATACGCATACTCGCGGATACACGCGGATAGCTCAAAATGCGTAGAGATAACACGCCACCTGACTCGAAAGTGGCGTATATGTTTACGCAAAAGTCATGATGTCATGTTGAGCGGGAAGAGTATTATCACAACTGTGACCATTTGAAGCTGTGTTCAGTGGGAAGAGTATTATATCGTCTATTATTTATTTTCGCCTTTGACATTCTGAGTTAACTTTATTTGAGCGCGACCTTGAAAAGAGTTGTGTAAATAAAAGTGCACGAGTCCCAGTATTCGCCGACCCTGTGTCTCCTTCCATCATCCACACATAACGAACCTGTTCTTACATCACAAAAATAACGTCATAAAGTATATATACATGACAATACATTTATAAAATGAGTACATATACAAATTCAGGTCGAAAATGTTGGCACGCATTTGTCATAGACACGAAATAGCATAACTGAGTGGATAAGCGAGCGCTGGCATTTGACAAAACTAAAACATTCCACCGAAAATTATACATGCAAATACATTTAAAATGATGAAGTCTTAGCTTACTTACAGGTTGTGGCCCAACAACTACTGCCTCTGGTTTTAAAGTTGGAACTGCTTCATGTTTTAGTAACAGTTTGTTGTTGAATCCGGCATTGAATTTGTGGAGATTGAAGATTCTGGAAGCAGTCTTTCGTAAAATGCGTAGCACAGAGAGCTAAATTACGATTGTAATTTTCAGGAACATAATCAAACATAAATTATATCCATTGCTGACGAACTACAGCATCTGTGGGAAGCCTGAACACAGAAGACCTGACAGGGTGAACACAACACACTCGACGAGCCACAGAAATATGCGCATGCCCTTTTTTGCATATTCCGGAGGGAGGGGTGATGTAAATGTATGGGTTAGGGATGTCTAAAACCCAGCTGTAGTCCCAATCGAGTCGTTTTTGTAGGCATTAAACTTCCTGATTTTTAAAAGACGATATCTCTGCTTACACTGAACGTTCAGCGCTGCAACTTTACAGATACTGTTCATGCACCAACAGCAACATTACACACTATTTAAAATCAAAAAAGTGAAATCGCAATCACCCCCCCCCCCCCCCCTTAAAAAATAACTCTTCCGTGAAATATGATATTTGCTCAGTGACACATGATTCAAAACTAAAAGAATACTGTGAGTCTTCCACAGAGGTTTTTCAGTAAAAGAACCCTGGAGGAAGGACTGAGCATGAGAGATTGTCTTACTGATTGCTGTCTGTAAAGAACAGCAAGATTTTGGCCATGGCTCTGGACTCTTGACATTGAGTTGTCGACTGGTCACTGGAAGCAACGCGATACGCATAGATTGTGATCAAGCAGACAAGAGACCCAGCTGAAATTCTTTCTTGTTTCTTTCTCCTAAACTTAGTCTCACCACATTAATGTTTAAAAGACACTTGACTTGCAGTTCCAGGTAATATGAATAAAACTGATGACATTAAAGGTACAATATGTAGGATTTTTGCAGTAAAAACCACTAGGCCAATGTCAAATATTTTGTTTAGTTGATTACTTACAATATCCACAATGATTCCAATTAATTGTAAATCGTGAGAAAATTGTGATTTTAACCAAGGAAACGGGACATGTCAGCAGGGGTGAGGAATCGCCAGTCAATGGCGTCCTCGGTTTCCGCTCGTACTGCCATAGTAACCATGGTGACAGACATGGACAACTGGGTTATGCTAATAGCAGGATGCTCACGCTGTTGTTTTGTTCAAACATTTTGGACCATGGCAAGCAGACTTTGAGACAAAAAGAGGACAAGAACGAAGATCAACATCTTTCGAGATGTCGAGAGCTCCACGTCCGCAGAAAACTGCAATCAAGACATTTGTCGATCGGAAAGATATTCGGCAAAAGTGCAACTTATCAGCTGGCTCTGACGGTCGCTAAGTTAAGAAGATGGGACGTAATGAAAAGCATGTGGTCGTTGTGGTTTCTCCTTTGGTCGCACTCATGAAGGACCAAGTGAAAGAAGCAACACTCGTTATTTTACTTCTAAAATAAGTAAGTTCTGTTGTTGACAACTATGCTATGCAAAGTATTTGACTTACTGCGTTGCTCTGATTGGTTGTAGGCCTGTCCGACTATCCAATTGAGTGCAGAGTTGTTGTTTTTCCTGGTTCGGTTAAGACACGCCTCATAATCAAAACCCTACGGAGCGGTCTCAGACTCATATTCTGACCAGAGCTCGCTTCTTAATGGGGAAGAAAAAAAACATGAGCCTATCACCCCGATTTTATCACATTTACATTGACTACTTGTCAAATACAGAATTGAGTACAAGGATTTAACTTTTGTATTGCACAGTCTTGCTCCAGTTTATATCTCAGACCTTATTTGTCCATACTCTCCCCAATATCTTTTAGATCTCCCACTGTCTCGCTTGAAATGTTAAGGTGACAGAGCCTTTTCCGTAGTTGGTCCTAGCTGTGGAACTCGTTACCTCAATTTGTTAGGTTATCTTCTTCCTTACATGCATTTAAATCATCTCTGAAAACATTTTTTTTTTTCTCAGGCCTATATTCATAATTGTGGATATGTAGTCTTAGTGAGTTCAATTTTTACACCATGTATTTTAGTAAGACTGTTATTTTTCTTGTGTTTTTGTAAAGCACCTTGTCAGCAGTAATGCTGTTTAACAGCCCATTCTCACGCCTTGGGAAGCATTTGGACATGCTTCAATATCTGACGCTTTAGGCGCCCTTTAGCGTCAGTTAGATGACGCCCTAGGATCGCGTGTACCCTACCCCCACCCCACACCTAAACCTAACCGCGCCCTCTAACTGACGCTTTCCTTTAGCGTCAGTTAGATGACGCCGTAGGATCGCGTCATGTAAGTGACGCTAAAGGGCGCCTAAAACGTCAAATATTGAAGCATGGTCAAAGGTGACGCCTTGGGGTGAGAATGTGTTGTGTTTTAAGGTGCTATAAATAAAAGTGACCTTGATCCTGACCTAATGGAAAAAAAAATTTAACATTAGGTTTTTGTTTTAGTTTGTACTTCCCAGTGTTAGTTCTTGTTTCCTTTGTGCCATGGTTATTCATTTGTCAATTGTTTATGTCCACCTGTTCCTCATTTTCTCCCATCACTTGTTGGTGTATATCATTTGTGAATAAATGTGACTGCTGCAATTAGATACTGCCTCTTATTCCAACCAGCGTATGACACATCCACACACAGCCTTTGTCACATGACAGTAGGAACACGGGGAGACAAAATGATAGTCCATCTTTGCTCTGAGTCCCAGACGCAACATTCATCATTCTAAAGGTCATCTGTCTCTGTCCTCTCCTTCTCCTCTGCTCCATATTTTTTCAATCTGTCCTAACTTCCACACCCGCGCAATCAATACACGTCAATAGCTTTCGATTGTCATCTCACCATTTTCTCTTTCTCTACAACATGGAAGACGCCCATCTAATTTAAACTCAAACATATGCTCAGTCCAAAAACCTAAGCATAATTTTATGCCATTACAGACATAACCCTATATCCCAATATGCCTACTTTCTTTCTACACAGTATGCAAAAAAAAAAAAAAATATTCATAGTTCATAAAACAGTAAGCAAACATATTTTCACCCCTGTGAAAAAGAATGGGTCTTTATCATACTTTTAGTAAAAACGTATTAAAATAATACACTTTGAAACAACATACTTAAGTATGAATTGAACGTGATGTTATTGGACACTTCCTTTCCTGTTATTTACAATCAAATGAAAACATATTTTAGTTTAAATTTGTATTAAATGCAATTAGTTGAATTTTAGAGTGTTTTCTTAGCCACAAAAGTAGGACTTCTTATATTTAATTCATAATTACTTTGATTGTCTGTGAAATATGTTTAAATTTAATAAATGCACTGAGAAGCATTTATGGTAAACTGAAATATATAATGTCACTTCTATTAATATTGTATGTCATTTAATATATTTGTAATTACACATTTGTAATGATAAAATTGGAATTTAGTCAATTTAAAATACACAAACTTTTAATGTATTAATCTAATTATAATCAGTTATGTGCTTTTCATTTGATATTTTTACAACATGCACTTTTTTAAAAGTGTACTTGAGTGTGTTAAGAAACATGAAAGTGAACTCTCTTTAAGTGCATTTAAGTGGCTTTTCATTTCAGTAATATTATAGTATCTGCTTAATTTAAAAAAAAATATTAGATTTCAAATATTTCAAATCAGTCAAACAATGCACACTTCATTTAAAATACATTTATAACAGGCTATGTTTTCACTTCGTTTTAAATAACGTGATGAAGTTTCAGAAAATATTACATGAAGTTCGCACTCAAGTATATTTGTTTAAGGTTTATTATTTTCGTAATAAATACTCTTTTTAAAAGTATGACAAGGTGCACTTGTTTTTCACAAATGACTGAGGAAACAAATTACACTGCAAATCTATATATAAATCTCTCCGAATTTTATAATCTCCATTGCATGCACTTAAAAGTTGCGACACGGTCTTGTAGAATGATGTGTATTATTGTTTATTGAATTAAATGTCCCCTTTAATCTCCCTGGCTGACCAACTTCAAGCAGATCTAACATTAGTGTTAACCTACCTCTGAATAATTAAACTACTGGAGTTGAGTTAAACTCATGTGAATTATTCACTTGGGTGACTTAGAGGTAACATGGTGTTTCCTGACCTATATCTGTTTGAAAGATGCCAAAAAGACACAGGATCTCACGATAAGCCCCATTTTGACTTGCGCATGGTCTCCTAAGGGAATTTAAGTTGAATATCTGCTCTGCCGAGTCTATGTAAGCACAGGTTATGTTTCGCCAGCCAGATTGAATTCTGCTGTGATAGGCTTCTGCAGTCATCAAGCTGTCAAGTGTTTTGATGTTATCGGAATGGAACGGAATAAGTAAATAAGGTGTCCGACAGTTTGTCAATTTAAAGGATGGTCAGGAACTAACCGAGCCTAGTCTGATGAATAGACCAGTTTACATTGTAAATATTTCATTGATTATTTCCAATAAGTTTTAGAGATTGTTTCAAAGGAAGCTGAATACTGAGGCTGAAGAAGAGCTGGGTTTTCTTAAGCTCAAAGAGAATGAAATTCTCAAATATTTTAACCTAAAGCATGCAGTTTAAGAAGATTAAACTTTTCTCCTTTTGTTAAATCAAGTCATTAATGTGGATTAGATAACACAATATTTAGATTTTCGGTTGATTAAACCAATCTCCTTAATTGTATTATCCTACCTAATAAATTGAATTTCAATGAACTCAAAATGTTAAGGCAACCGGGTAACTTAATTTTCTAAGTTAAACCAACAATAATGTTTACAGCGCATGAAATAATGTAGCCTAACGCTATTACAGTTAAGGCTTAAGGAAAATAAATGGCGGACATTGAAATGCCGAGATGCATTACAAGAGAGGAAACTATTTGTGTCTTTTCTGTTGTAGCATGAATAGAATTAACTTTGAATAAATAGCGCCATCTTGTGGAGAGTTTTAAATGGCAATTTGTAGTCTAGCCGAACCAGGAATTGACTTTTTGTCCACTGTAGTGGGCTTTATATTTTAGTAAATTTCTCTGATAGCATACAAGTCACATGTCACAGTCTGTGTCTCCCGAGCACATTCAGGGCTTTTCGAAGATGCCAAATGTCTGGAGGTTTCATCATGAAAACAACAACTTCTTCAAATAGCACTCTTCAACTTCGTCAACTTCTTCAAATAGCACTCTTGTGGAAATATGATGATATATTGTAATTACAATTTAAATCAGACTACTTTTCAAATTTTATTTAAACCAACATCAGGAAAACGTCATGAGGTTTCAAAAAGACAGTCTGTTACATCACAGGGCTTTCATAATACAAACATAGGCTAGGCTACATGTCAACTGTAGAGGCATTTTGGGAGACACAGCAAGTGAATATATTGGAAATAAATTATATATCAATAATTCTATGAAATATTAGATATTATAATTAATATGTTGCCAATTATTACTCCAATTATAACAATTGTTTTTTTCATTAGCCTACAAGTTGCTCCAAGAATGCGTTAATATGCAAATTAGATACAGTGTAGATACATTACATTGAATGGTGATATTAATCGTTGGCAAATTAATCAATTCAATCAATTAGTTCCGTTATATCTTTCATAACATAGTTGAGAACCATATTTCGGTTAAACAAATCCATAAACCCCCAAATGTATTGGTGATTTGAAAAATAAATAAATAAAATTCATTGTTTTTGCCTATAGCCTACATATAATTTCATGTCATTTTATTTTAGTCCTGGTGTCCACTTCAGAGGACATAGCATAACAAAATATCATTGTTCAAAAAAAGATTTGTCTGAGTCTTCTAAGGAGGCCACGTGTAGACTAGAGTTTGCTTCTTGTTGTTGTTTTCTAATGACCACAAATTATTCATGATGCTAATGAATATTCATGCGGTGGTGAGCCATGAATGTCACGTGATCCCGTCGGAACCGCTAACTTGCAGGGAAGTTGTCGCGTTACTTCTGCAAGTGCACGCTTGTCCCTTGATCTCTACGTCCAAAGGTGGTCTACATCAATAAGGTGAGGTTTATTTACTTAAAATAATGATGTCGGGATAAGAGTAATGAACGGGACAGCGCGTCTGGCGGGCTCAACAAATGAAAAGTGTTTTTGGGAGAAGGTAAAGGCGGTGAACTCTAAACTTAGTGAGTTGCCTAAGTTAGCAAGACAAGCGTTTCAATGAGCGATTATAACCGTGGACATGTTGCCCAAAAAATTAAGCAGCTCGCTGAGACACGCCACTGACCGGGGACCAACTTCCGTTTTAACAGATACGGTTTCATTTTACCCGTTTAGATTCGCTCGCCTCATTACACTGTAAACTGTATGACGTCGTGGTCTAACTGTGACATTTACCATAGTCCTATTTATGTTGGAAATGTATTAGTGATATGTTCCAACAAGAGAACAATCTATAAACAGTGAAATCTTAATCGTTTCGATATTGTGAATAAATTAAAATGATGACTATCACACCGAGGTCGTTTACCACCACCATTGGTTATCATAATGTTTATCAATGTCACAGAAGTCTCAACGAAGATTTTGGGATGAAATAAGAAAATAAAGGTAAATAAATAAATAAATAAAAAACAATGTTATTGTTGTGTGTATTTTGGATAGATCACATGCTAAAATAGATGAAAATACAGTGTTCATGTGTGTGTTCTAACAGTATAACATTGTTTCCTATAGACATTGTGAATGCAAAGAACGAACATGTTCAAGCCTGCTAACTCTCATTTGCTGTTGTTGGATCAGAAGTGTGCTAAATGTCTGTTAGAGACGTATGTCAAGCGGAGTCTCAGCCTCAATGAAGGATCCAGGAAACATCAGCTGAAACAACTCAAGAGGGTGAAGCAAGGAAGCCAGGCCAGACGGGCGTCCAGTGACCCCTCCACACACTGCCTGTCAGCAGACAGGCTTCTGAGTATCAGCAAGTGCCCAGAGTGCGCAACACCACCATCTGGTTTACGGTGTAGGGGCCAGAAACCAGCAATCAAAGCCAAGAGGCGTTCTCCATTTAGAGGTTTCCTTAACCTCTTTTCTAAGAAGAAAGTGAACAGAGAAGGAGCTTCGGAAACAGACTGTGGACAGTCTACAGAACGGAGGGTTGACACTTCTTCTGAAAGTTCACCCGGCCTCTCTGAGACTCTGAGGAAAAAACTCTCTCTGAAGAAGATCTTGCTCCGCGATCAACATGTTGAGCAGAGAGAGTCATTACAAACGGACTCCACTCCAGTTCCTGGCGGCCTTGAAGGGCTTTCAGATGGTGAGTCCGTGCGAAATTGCCTAAAATCATCATATTTTCTGAGATTTTATTGATAATTGTAAAAATAAGACAATATTTTTTGTGTTTTTGTGCTGGTACCTTGGCTTATTTTGGCCTGTCATGGACAGCTGACTCCAGAAGCTTCTCATGTTCTTAAAATTATGTGCGGAAGTTGTGTGCAAGCTTAATTGATTTCCATTGGCATTTTTATTTATTTTTTTAGTTTTTTTTTTTTTAGTTTTTTTTTAGATCCATTCATTATCTTTTTGGTCAAATTCTTACATTTAAAGTTATAGTTCACTTAAAATTAATGTGCAAAAAATAGTTATTCTGTTTACTCACCCTCAAGTTCTTTCACACCTGTACTAATTTCTTTCTTCTACTGAACACAAAAGACGATATATTTTGAAGAATGTCGGTAATCAGTTGATGGACCCCTTTGACTTCAATAGTAGGACAAAAATACCATGGAAGTCACTGGGGTCCATCAACTGTTTCGTTACCAACATTCTTCAAAATATCTTCTTTTGTGTTCTCAAGAGTAAATGATGACAGAATTGACAGAAATATTCCTTTAATCAAATTATTTTAGTATAATAAGACACTTGTTACCTATTAAATGACATCAGTATCAACTAAATACTTTTCACACTGCAGAAGTGGCGTAAAAGCTGCATCTTAAGCTGTATTTACACTGCAATTACAATTGCATTTATAATGCGATGAAATGTATGTTTTAAAAATAGTATTTCGAGTTTTGTAAATTAATTGATACTTTAAATATGCGACTAAAACCTCAAGTTGGTGGTGGCAGTTATTGAGTCAATTATTCAACTGATTCGTTCATGTTGCTCGGAGACACAGACCATCTGTGGCTTTGTTTGGAACTACTTTTATTTTCCAAATAGAGCAAAAACAGACAATATTGTCAATTTTGTGTCTAAAATGTAACAAAATATTAATCCCATTTGCAATTGTGCAGATATTTAGGGGGGAAAAAAATCCTTGTTGCTCATGTGATGTTGTTTAACTAGGTTATGTCATATAGAAATAAGGGAACAAATCAGATGGGGCATTATATTATAAGAAGATATTTTGAAGAATGTTGGTATTGGTAACCAATCAGTTTCTGCTCCACATTGACTTCTATAGTAGTTTTATTTATTTATTTCATACTATGGAAGTCAATGGGGACCAGACATTCTTCAAAATATCTTCTTTTGCATTTTTGCATTGTAGCCCAAGACTGGTTGCCCATTAAAGCTAAGCAGGGCTGAGCCTGGTTAGTACCTGGATGGGAGACCTTCTGAGAAAGCCAGGTTGCTGCTGGTAGAGGTGTTAGTGTGGCCAGCAGGGGGTGCTCACCCTGTGGTCTGTGTGGGTCCTAACGCCCCAGCAAAGTGATGGGGACACTATGCTGTCAAAAAGAGCACCGTCCTTCGGATGAGACGTTAAACCGAGGTCCTAAATCTCTTTGGTCATAAAAAATCCCAGGATGTCTTTCGTAAGAGTAGGGGTGTAACCCCGGCATCCTGGCCAAATTTGCCCAGTAGCCTCTGTCCATCATGGCCTCCTAATCATCCCCATATACACCAATTGGCTTCATCACTGTCTCCTCTCCACCAGTAAGCTGGTGTGTGGTGAGCGTTCTGGCGCAATATGGCTGCCGTCGCATCATCCAGGTGGATGCTGCACATTGGTGGTGGTTGAGGAGATCCCCCCCTTCTATGTGAAGCGCTTTGAGTGTCCAGAAAAGCGCTATATAAATGTAACGAATTATTATTATTATTATTATTATTAATAAAACAAAGATTCTCATACATGTTTTAAAATAATTTGAGAGTGAATAAATGATGACAAAATTATTCATTTCTGGGTGTCATTTAGGGAGTCAATGTCTGTTCATAGTAATCTAATGTTCAGTCCAGAAATTCGGTCCAATAAACATTTTAACTTTAATAAAGGAGTGGTCGCACAACACTTTTCGTTTCCTTGACATCCATCCGAAATCACATGTTAGTAGGTACTATGTTTGGTTTTAAACCTGCTTTGCGACTGCAAAAAAAAAAAAAAAAAAAAAGTATGTTCTATGTAGTATGAATGTAATCTGGACATACTACATTCTCCATGTTGTCATAATCATGTGATTTACCAGCGTCAATGTCATCACTTCACCTCCATTCATAAATCCTCTCCCGTGGCCTCATGGGATAGTAACGTGTCCCTCGAATGCACACTTCAGAATCTTACCGGAAGTAGTAGATCATCCAGGGACTTTTTGCCTACACTTTTAAGAGTACTATGAATACTACTGTTTTTCATCTGCTATATAGTATGGAAGTAGGCATATTTGGATGCATAGTGAATGAATTCAACTGTTTTCACACCCAAATACAATGCATTACAATTATCCTAACAGGATGATAGAAAGACAAGTTCTCCAAGTCCTCAAAGAAGAGGATAGACCTCCCCATAGATATTTATCTAATATGAAGAAAGCCGTTTTTCACGTCAGCATTTATTTGTCCATCGGATATTTCTAATCGGTTTTTCACACCAGATTTTTTTTTTTATATCCCTGATAGCAATCCCAGGTGATCATTAGCATCCACATCACATCCCTTTGGACTGAAACAGAATTCACTTTAAAATGACCTTTTAAAATTGTTAGCCAACCAACACTCAACACACATCAGCCAGACATTCATACTGACACTCAAGAAAAAGTTGCTCAACAACAGTAAGAATTCACACTTATAAGTTGCAGGTTTGCAGTATTTCAATAAAATGAAGTTTTACATTTTGAAGGTATTTTTATGTATTATATGTCAGTGACCCATCTCTGCACTGACTGAATAGCAGAGGAAGAATCTGGATCCGGCTCTGTACTCTTGTATTTGGTATTGTTTTGATGAAAAAATCATGCTTTTAAATCCTTTTTACATATAAATCATACATTTGTGGTCTATATCAAGTGAAACTGCAATGCTTGGGTCTGAATTCCTCATTATTATAGCTCCACAAGCCCCTTTTCTACCCCGTTTCTGATGTGCGTCTGTGAGCAACTCGTTTTGGAGCGGCCTCTTTAAACAAAAAGGAGATGCGTCATACCCCGCCCGCTCTCCAGGTCGCCGAGTACAACTCCACCGTATATCTGATTAGAGATATACGATTATATACTATAGCTTCAAAGAACATTTTTATTCACACGTTAACAAAATGTCAATAATGACAAGACTTGTCCATCAAGCCTTACATATTGGAGCCAGAGCGAGCGAGTTGAAAAAGAAGACGACGAACCTTCAGATCAACGTCTTCATATGGATGTATTGCAGTGGTATGTAATTGTGTTATTAGTGAAAGTCGACTATTTTTCTTGTCAAAACAAGCACACTAAAAAGATAAATGACTACGGTCTAATCTTACCACTAAAAATCTGTATTGATAATATTAGCTAAATGACCTTTGCTGAAACTCAAGAACAATAATACTGCAGAGGTGTAACGTTACTTCAAAACAAAAACAAAGAAAGACAAAAGTACTGCTAAACCATGACCACCATATGTTTTAAGTAAGTAAAGTACCTTATTTTTATTAACGATATTTACAGCTTAACGAAATGCTCTGTTCGTCGTCTCCAAAGATAGAAGGAATTGAACTGAGTCGATCGGCAAACCCTTCTGTATACTGGCGGAGGTTGTTGAAGTGGGAATCCTTGAAGTGCTTCAGGTCACTACATCCAACAACAGAACATTTTGACTTGCCCTCTTGTAGCTTGGACTACAAAATCGGAGCGAGAAATAATAATGGCGGATTGCTCGAAGTGTTGGGCCAGTAGTCAATGTCCTTATTTGTCAGTTCGGCTGCAGATACTGACTTAATTGTTCAAAATACGTCAAAATATTACCAAAACAGAATATAAAGATATAAACAAAGCACCTGAAGAGAATAATTTCATCTTTTCTGTACTTATAAACACTCCAAATATACAACAAAATGCATTTAAGGGCTAAAAAAGTGGATTTGGCATGATATGTCCCCTTTAATATGTAAGTAATGTTTGACTTCCTTTTTTCTCCACAAACAAGCAGGTGTCAGAAATGGAAACTTGGGAATCATTTTGTGTACTCGGGCAACTGGAGCATTTCTGCTTTTCTATGAGCGGTCTGGGAGGGAATTTGTATTTGCCTGTTGGTAATTTTGTCTTGCGCCAAATATTTATGCTGGTGTGAACAGGCCTTCAAACTTAAATATCAATGTTTCATTGGTCCATATACGTCAACCATATACATCAACTAAATCTGAAAGAAAAATAAAACTTTTTTGTATGTACATTTTTTTTTTTGTTTCCCTTCCTCTCCCTGTAGTGAGTGTGGACTCCAGTATTACATACTTTGAGAGGGTTTCAGAGGAATTGGAGTGGATTGTGAAAGAAATCCAGTTTAGTCCGAAAGATGACTTGCCGCGCTCACGCTCACGCAGCGCATGCGTTGTTGAAGATTGCAGCTCTTCAGGTGATTCTCTATGAAACATGACTAGCAGGACATCCAGTCAATGCATGTTTTTAAAGCAGAATAAATTCCACAGAAAACTCTGGGAGATTTTACTTAATTATTAATTAATTTATTCAAAACTTGTTTCAATTTATCACAAGTTGTAAATGTACACACTTGTGTCTCCTCAGGTGATGACAATACAGAGAGGATTATCAGCTTGCTGAAACAACATGGAGATATTATTGATCAAAAAGTTAGCATTTATTTTAAACAACCATTACTTAAGTTTGAGTCCCTTTATCCTTTGATATAATCTCCAGCCAGTTATTTTAAAGGGGTGATGAACTGTGAAATCAAATTTTCCTTGAGCTTTTGATATCTTAAGAGGTCATCATATTATAAGAATATCCTGTAAGTTTCAGAACTGAAAACGTCCTTGTTAAGGCCATTGCACACCGAGTCCGAAATTCGCATCCGAAATTTTCGCACGTTAAAAAAAAAATTCGACCTCACGTTATGTCAGTCACGCTTGCACACCGCCTCCGAAACTTTCGTCCGTCATAAAATTAATCGGATCGGGTTCGATTTTCTGCGTTTTTCGCATCCAGAGCCAGCATTTTGAGAGGTCTTTTGACAATTCAGGGCCGGGGGAGCTCGTCCTCAAATCATTGCACATATGCGCCGTGCTTTCAGTTTCGGTTTTCAATTCGATCAAGTGTTTATGTTCTCTTCTCTATATTGGATTATGAAATTAATAAACCTCCCCTTTCAATCAGATTGAAATTTAGGATCGAATAAGGTGTGATTGAGCAGCCTATTCGATAACTAATGTACAATAAAACAGCCTAGCTGTTCTGTCTGCCCAGCGCTTCCAACGGGCCGCGCGCGGGTGTGTGTTGTTTGTCCGTGTGTGTGTGTGTGTGTCCATACCTGGTCCATTTCAGACACACTGCCAGTCTCCGTTCAGAATCGATTGGTTCACGGAAATTGGTGGTCTTGTTTTTAATATGTGGCTCCAGAATCGCTAGCAAAGCATCGAACTGTCCCACTGACATTCTGAGGTAAATTTTGAATCGCTCAGGATAAATTCGCAACTCCTTGATAAGGAACTCTTCTTCCTCTCGGCGCAATTTCAGGATTGGATGGATGTAATATTTTCTCTTTCTTCCCTTTTCAATAAGAGAGAGGACAAAAATCATCCTCACTGCTTGACGAATCCATTTGGTATTTTTGCGTTTTTTCCCGCAAAGGTTTAAGAAATACGCAACGGACTCGGTGTGCAAGGTTTCTATGCGTGACGAATTTTTAAGCTGACGAACACGAAAATACGCATACGAATATTTCGTGCTCGGTGTGCAATGGCCTTTAGTCCAATAAAAGCTTTTTTTGACACCAGGCTCAGCAAACGACTCGTTTTTCAAAGTGGGGAACTATGACGTCAAAGAAGATAAAACACCACCCCCACAGAAGAAGATCGACGCCTACTTCAACACGGCCGGTTTAGCCCCGCCCACACGCATAGCTAAATAACGTAGACCTGATGACAAACCAGATAGAGAGTAAAACTCATTATAATATGCAAAACTGTTATCCACTCACAGCAGTGGGCGTTTACTTCCAAGTCTTCAATGCGAGACGCCCATAAAAACCGAGCGTTTTTGAACTAGGCTATACAGCCTATTACTTATTCATTTTGATGTTTTTTTTTTTATGTAAAAACCCAGCGAACGTCATAAGTTGACCTCAGACAACAATATAAAAAAAATGTAAAAAGCCAGTTCATGACCCATTTAAGGAAAAAACAATTGATTATTGACACATTTTATTACATGTCTCTTTAGGACATAGTATTCTAACTGGTCCATTCCACCATTCTGTGGTTTATTTGGTCATATTTACCAGCATAATGACAATTGTGCTTCTAGATCAGCAAGAATAAGAGTGTCCAGGACTTCCTCCAGAAACTGACGTACAGCTCCTTCCAGCAGCTGGCAGATCGCTATATAGCCCAGATCCCCAGTCCTCTTCCCCAGACCACAGACGCCTCCCCTGAGCTGGTCAAGCTCGCCTTCACCCTGGACTTCACTGCTAAAGTAGCTGGACTGTGCAGCCAGACAGTCGGTCGGATCATGGGGTTTGGTTGTCAATACCTACAGGATTCCTTCACACAGATGTGTGCGGCCCACAGACAGGTAAAAAACAGATCAGGCAGAAAATAGCAAAAGCATTTTTTTTCTTTTTTTTCAGTAAAGTAGTGAACCACAGTTGGTTCTTGCAGAGAAGCAAATGTAACACGCCACCAAGAAGGTTTGGTATATTTTCTCACTTTATCATTAAAAGGGTTAGTTCACCCCAAACTGAAAAATACTCTTCCAAGCTTTAAAATGGAAGTGAATGGTACCTTAGTTATTGAAGCCAGCGAAGCGTAAGAAGCGTATCCATCCATCATAAAAGTAATCCGTGCGGCTTCAGGGGGTTAAAGGAGTAGTTCACAGATGATGAATAAGGGTCTTATCAAGCGAAACGATCACTCATTTAATAAATAAACTAAGTTAACTTTTTATAAGCTCAAATGGTCGCCTTGCTCTGTTCTGTGACGCACGTTTGTGACTCTCCTGTTCGAACTCGTTCATCAAAATGAACAAATCCTTTCCTGAGTCAACTCGTTCATTTCGTCCGTTTTTAATGAGCGATCGTTTCGACCCTTATTCATCGTCTGGTGTTGTTTAAAGCCCTTTGAAGCTGCACTGAAACTGTCTTTTGGTCCTTGAACCGTTTGGTTCCCATTGAAGTCCATTATATGGAGAAAAATCCTGGAATGTTTTCATCAAAAACCTTAATTTCTTTTCGACTGAAGAAAGAATGACATGGACATCTTGGATGACATGGGGGTGAGTAAATTATCAGCAAAAGTTTTTTTTTTTTTTTAAGTGAACTACTCCTTTACTAAAGGCCTGTTTTTAACTATTTGTAAAGCCCGATGTTTTTGCAAGAAAAATATCCATATTTATAATTTTATAAACTAGGATGTAGAAGTAGCGCAAGCTTTGACGCCTCTCGTGGTTCAAACTATTAGCTCCTCCCACTTTTATCTTTACAAATTCTCGTTTTAGACTTGTAATTCATGACTGTTTTTTTTTTTTTTTTTTTTTTTTTGCTGTATGTATTACATTTATGATAAATGCGCTTTTTTGGCCTTCAAAAGCTTGGAAGAGCCAGGATATTTTTTAATATAACTCTGATTGTGTTTGGCTGAGAAAAAAAAAAGAAAGTCATGTACACATAGGATGGTGAGTAAATTATGGGATCATTTTAATTCTTCTGATGTTGGTAACCAATAGCACTGTGACTGAGCCGAGTTTCTGGTCACCAAATGGATGGATTGATGTGTAAATGTGGTCATGCATTTGTGTTGATGCATTTATTTCTATAGCTTCTGTCAGAGGTGTAAATGCATCTTTTTCCCCACTGGGGAGCAAGATTTGAGTTCTGAAATTTCAGGATGTTTATAAGAAATCAAATACATTAAAGTTAGTTATGAAGTTCTTGTTATTTCCTCATTTTGTTTCCTGTTTCTTGTAAATGGTTTCAGTTGCTTGATGAGTGTTCATTTGGGTGATTTCTCATGTTTTTCATTTCCTGGTAGGTACCTGAAGATTTGGAAGGACAGAATACCTGTGATCCAGACTGACAGCTTATTACTGTGAAGTCAAAAATGACAATAGGGTAAACTCTGGAAAAAACAACAACTGTGATAAATGTGTAGCTGCTTTTGTGAACAAGCCAAATAGTAGTATGCTTAAGCTGTAAGCTTTATACAATGAACAGTTGTGTTACCATTGTATAAACTTCAAGGACTGAACCTAATGTTGAAACTGTGAATGAGAAATGTTTCTTGGGTGCCACTGAAGACTGGAGTAATGATGCTGAAAATGCAGCTTTACTGTGACAAGAATATTTATTGTAATATCATTAAATTGTAATAACATTGAAATAAATGCAGCTTTCTTTAAAAAAAAAAACACTATATAAACTTACCAAGCCCAAACTTTTGAACGGTGGCATGTATTGGAAATATTCTGCACTGTGACATTTTAGGTTAAACCCCCCAAAAAAATTAAAGGCTCAATCTGCGTCTAACATCTGTTCAGAACTGATATTTACGCTGTTTCTTACGACTGCATGATCGAGACCAAGCTTCGATATGATCTCTTTTGTGTCATTGTGCTGAAATGGTAAAAGGTTGCCATGAAATAATGGCAGTATTTGTTTCTGGATGTGAATGGCAGCAGGGCTGTGGTGTCTGGAAGTGTATTAGCCACCCTTGACATTTCAGTGCGTCCTGTAGAAACACATTCTGCATTGATCACCATTGCTAATCAATCTCAAATCATTCATGGAGTTTGGGATTTGACGCAATCGGGGTCCTGTGATCTAACCACGGCTGCGTACGAAAACTTAGGCAGCTGACTTGTTGCCTCACCTTAACAGGCAATGACTTTGTGGGCAGAGTTTATGCATGAAGGTGCCTCATAAAACTGATTTCAGACAGACTTCTGAGGTTTAATGATCTACGGCAAAATAGAGAGAATATTGGATTTCTACAAATGTAATTTGTCACTAGAAGCGGCATCAGAAGTGGAAATCGTTAGTCATTTATACACGCAACTTTCAGACGCTGTCTTTATTTTTTGGCTCAACTGTCATAGAATGGAAAGCAAAGGATTGTGGGATATCAAAGGCAGCGAATTAATCAATAAGGTATCTCAGGAAGTGAAACTAACATTAGATTTTATATTTGGTCAAACTATTCTTCAAAACAAATCATATAATGTTTGCTAGATGAAATATTATATAACTATATAAAACTATTGTTTACCAAGACATCTTCAAACCTTTTGATGCTCAGACAACTCTATTTTCTGTGTGAGAAAATATTAAGTGTGATATTATACAGACAACAAAATTTAACTATAACTTACTTAACATTAATAAAAATACAATTTGTTTTAGTTCATGTTTGCTCAGTTCCATTAAATAAAATTAACAGAGACAACTTTTGATTTTAATAATGAATTAGTAAATGTCATTTGGTAAATGTGGTTTGGTTACACTTTATTTAGTAACGCTTTATTTTACAGTGTGCTTTTTATACATGTTACACTACTGTAGTAACAACAGTAAATTATGCATAATTACATGCAACTAACCCTAATCCAAACATTAACCCTAGCCCTAATTATACACTCACCTAAAGGATTATTAGAAACACCTGTTCATTTTCTTATTAATGCAATTATCTAATCAACCAATCACATGGCAGTTGCTTCAATGCATTTAGGGGTGTATTCCTGGTCATGACAATCTTCTGAACGGAAAAGAAAGAAAGGTGATTTAAGCAATTTTGAGCGTGGCATGGTTGTTGGTGCCAGACGGGCCGGTCTGAGTATTTCACAATCTGCTCAGTTACTGGGATTTTCACGCACAACCATTTCTAGGGTTTACAAAGAATGGTGTGAAAAGGGAAAAACATCCAGTACGCGGCAGTCCTGTGCACGAAAATGCCCTGTTGATGCTAGAGGTCAGAGGAGAATGGGCCGACTGATTCAAGCTGATAGAAGAGCAACTTTGACTGAAATAACCACTCGTTACAACCGAGGTATGCAGCAAAGCATTTGTGAAGCCACAACACGCACAACCTTGAGGCGGATGGGCTACAACAGCAGAAGAACCCACCGGGTACCACTCATCTCCACTACAAATAGGAAAAAGAGGCTACAATTTGCAAGAGCTCACCAATATTGGACAGTTGAAGACTGGAAAAATTTTGACTAGTCTGATGAGTCTCGATTTCTGTTGAGACATTCAGATGGTAGAGTCAGAATTTGGCGTAAACAGAACGAGAACATGGATCCAACATGCCTTGTTACCACTGTGCAGGCTGATGGTGGTGGTGTAATGGTGTGGGGGATGTTTTCTTGGCACACTTAAGGCCCCTTAGTGCCAATTGGGCATCGTTTAAATGCCACGGCCTACATGAGCATTGTTTCTGATCATGTCAATCCTCTGATGGCTACTTCCAGCAGGATAATGCACCATGTCACAAAGCTCAAATAATTTCAAATTGGTTTCTTGAACATGGCAATGAGTTCACTGTACTAAAATGGCCCCCACAGTCACCAGATCTCAACCCAATGGGGCATCTTTGGGATGTGGTGGAACGGGAGCTTCGTGCCCTGGATGTGCATCCCACAAATCTCCATCAACTGCAAGATGCTATCCTATCAATATGGTCCAACATTTCTAAAGAATGCTTTCAGCACCTTGTTGAATCAATGCCACGTAGAATTATGGCAGTTCCGAAGGCGAAAGTGGGCCAGACACAGTATTAGTATCCTTTAGGTGAGTATATATAGCCTATATAAATTTTTTTTCAACTTTATTGTCAGACTCAGAGTCCATTAGAAAACCATACAACATTACAGACACCCAACACTTCCTTAAAAACATGTTTTTTCAGTACATGTATAGTTAGTTAATGCTGCTAATTAATATTACTTTGTACTTAAATGTAAAGTTACACTGTAACAAGGCCAACTTCCAAAGTGGAACGTTTTATTTTAACGTGTCTGTGTTACAGTGTAATTATACATTTAAGTAGTTGGCTTAATAATATAATTAACAACATGTGCTTATTAGGGTTTGTTTTGCGGTCAGTTACATGTAATTATGCACACTTTACAGTAATTGCTATATTAACTACTTTGTACATGGAACGTGTGACAAGGACACTGTAAAATAAAGTGTTTCCAATTACTAAAGTTAACAAATGGGACCTTATTGTAGTGATACCATACATTTTTATTAGATTTTTAAAAGGAAAAATACACTACAAAATCTAGAGACTAGTCCCATGTTAGTGTGTATTCAGTATTTAGCTGGAAAAAAAAAAAAAAAAAGATACATCCACTTCACTCTGTGTGAAGTAACGTTAACCACCCTGGATTGCTCGCATTATTTTCATTTCTTTTCACATCAGCCACATGTTTTTGTAAGGTGTGTTGCATCTCTATCTTGCGTCTTCTCCACTTGCTCTCTGTTTCTAGTGAAAACAGGAGCGTGTAGATGTTTGGCAGGGTCTGTTCCACAGACGAACTCGCTGGGAGATGAGATGAGACATGGCCATTCATGTTAGAGGAGGCCATGTGTCTCTCAGCAAACTCTCTGGGCCTGCGGTGCTCATCTTGAACTTGTGCAGGCATGAAACTGATCACACTCAGCATCCTTTGCAAAAGACAGAAGATACTTCCTCAGTGGACGTATCAACAAAAACTGTAACAGCAGAGAATGTTTTTTTGTTGGTGTTGTGTACTTACATGTCTCCAAGGACTTTCCAACAAGTGGACAACACAATTTTGAGTACAAAGATCATAAATAGCTTGATGCCATGCCAGAGCCAGTATGCCAAAGTCGTAGCTTTGGTGGTCCATTTCTGAGACCTGTGAAACAACATGAGTGCTCATGAACAGCCTCGAAAGAATGCCTTTTAAATTCAGAAACCTTTAAGTGGGATTTTAAAATAAATGATGTTGCTTTTATGCATTTAATGAAAATAACTGATGCACTGAAATTGGCTTTATGCACAGCTGAACTTCCTGAACTTCAGCCAGCTCCTTGTTTCCTGTCTGCCATTATTGGCCAATTGATAAATTCAGGTGTGCCTGACCTCAGTAGTCACGGTAACAATAATCAGACACACCTGAATTAATCAAGTTTGTGCAATAATGGCAGACAGGAAACAAAGAGCTGGCTGAAGTTCAAGAAGTAGTGCAGCTGTGCATAAAGCCAATTAATTTCACTAAAACTATTAATCTATTTAATAATCAACACAGTTTTTGTAGTTTTGCGGTCCCCCGTGAAACAGATTTTTGTTAACCCATCAATACGAAGCCCTTAAAGGTGATGGAAAAGTTTTGAAGAAACTTTGCACTCTCTTTAGAACTCAAAAGTTTCCTCCTATCCAACACTATCTCACGACCAATTCGTACGAATTCGATGCATGATTAAAAAGTGTCTAATTCGTATGACCTCACTCGTACTAATTCGTACGATTTGTCTAAACCCACGTGATGGTTAGGTTTAGGAGCGGGGTGAGGGGTAGGTCATTCGTACGAATTCATACGAATTGGCCAATTAGTAAAATATGTACGATTTTGCAAAATCCTATTAATTCGTACGAGTGAGGTCGTATGAATTGTTACGAATTAGCCACTTTTTAATCATTCGTCGAATTCGTACGACTTGGTCGTGAGATCGGGTTGTCCAATCTCATATTTTGTCCATTACAATGTCCCTTCAGGGGCTCTGTAGCATCAACAGAAAGCAGCATAGACTAAAAAGATCTCGGTTCATCAAATAGACGACTAAAAAACAAGAAATCAATATTGTCCACACAGCTGAAATGTTCACCTGTTGTAGTTTATTTATGTTGTGTGCCCTGCAGTATTTATAATACATGGTTCATCCTTGGACATCATTTTTATATTAATATGTCCTCATAATCTTTAATCAAAATATCTTCCCTTTCCTCTTTACCTTTCCCATAAGGTTGTGGCACTCCAGATTGGCAGTGTAAACAGCAAGAGCAGGAATGAGAGCGTCCGTTGCGATAAAGAGACATCCGGATTACTCAGAATCTCCAGCTGTCCCTCAATATTACACAGCAGCACTAAAACAGATTAGGAGGATGTTTCACTTATCGAATCCCTCATGATCAGAAATGTAAATGGGACACTACAGTACCTTCCTGAACCTTTACTGGCGAGTTCTTCTGTTCTGTCCGCTCTTGACGGGATGGACTGATGGATGAACAAACCCCATTGATGGTCTTCTCTTCAGGTTGTTCCAGGGAGTTTGGCTGAGATTCCTCTTCCTCGACACCATCAGTCTGTGTTAGCATCCAGTGATCTGAGCTCAGAGAATCATCAGATGCATCGGACTCCTTTCTCTGTTGAGGGTGCAACGGCAAAGCATCTGTCGAGGTGAGTGAGATAGTCATGAAGGAGAGTTGACTTGATTCAGAGTTGGTTCATCTTTTTAAGATTGGTGTCTAAGTATTCAAATGACAAAGGTTCCAATATTTCCTATTAGTCTTTTCAAAAGATTTACAAGTATCGTTACAACTGTCGTTGTCTTACCGAATGTAAAAAAGTAAGTGTTCGCTATACATATCACCTAAAAGATTATTAGGAACACCAGTTCAATTTCTCATTAATGCAATTATCTAATCAATCAATCACATGGCAGTTGCTTCAATGCATTTAGGGGTGTGGTCCTGGTCAAGACAATCTCCTGAACTCCAAAATGAATATCAGAATGGGAAAGAAAGGTGATTTAAGCAATTTTGAGCATGCATGGTTGTTGGTGCTAGGTGGGCCGGTCTGAGTATTTCACAATCTGCTCAGTTACTGGGATTTCCACGCACAACTATTTCTAGGGTTTACAAAGAATTGTGTGAAAAGGGAAAAACATCCAGTATGCGGCAGTCCTGTGGGTGAAAATGCCTTGTTGATGCTAGCGGTCAGAGGAGAATGGGCCGACTGATTCAAGCTGATAGAAGAGCAACTTTGACTGAAATAACCACTCGTTACAACCGAGGTATGCAGCAAAGCATTTGTGAAGCCACAACACGCACAACCTTGAGGCGGATGGGCTACAACAGCAGAAGAACCCACCGGGTACCACTCATCTCCACTACAAATAGAGAAAAGAGGCTACAATTTGCAAGAGCTCACCAAAATTGGACAGTTGAAGATTGGAAAAATGTTGCCTGGTCTGATGAGTCTCGATTTCTATTGAGACATTCATATGGTAGAGTCAGAATTTGGCGTAAACAGAATGAGAACATGGATCCATCTTGCCTTGTTACCACTGTGCAGGCTGGTGGTGGTGGTGTAATTGTGTGGGGGATGCTTTCTTGCCACACTTTAGGCACCTTAGTGCCAATAGGGCATGGTTTAAATGTCACGGCCTACCTGAGCATTGTTTCTGACCATGTCCATCCCTTTATGGCCACCATGTGCCCATCCTCTGATGGCTACATCCAGCAGGATAATGCACCATGTCACAAAGCTCGAATCATTTCAAATTGATTTCTTGAACATGACAATGAGTTCACTGTACTAAAATGGCCCCCACAGTCACCAGATCTCAACCCAATAGAGCATCTTTGGGATGTGGTGGAACGGGAGCTTCGTGCCCTGGATGTGCATCCCACAAATCTCCATCAACTGCAAGATGCTATCCTATCAATATGGGCCAACATTTCTAAAGAATGCTTTCAGCACCTTGTTGAATCAATGCCACGTAGAATTAAGGCAGTTCTGAAGGTGAAAGCGGGTCAAACAGAGTATTAGTATGGTGTTCCTAATAATCCTTTAGGTGAGTATAAGTTTATGAATACTTGAACATGAACATCCAAAATAATAATAAAATATATATATATATTTAAATAGCAGAAAAACTCACTGCTCTGCTGCAGAAAGTATACGGTATCTTGGTATCCACTGTAGAAAGCCTTCTTCAAAATCTGTCAATTAACAATGAATTAAGTTAAAGGAAGTGTTGATAAAAATGATGTCATTTGAAACCCATATTACCATTTATTTATTAAATAAAGACCATAACAGTTACAGAATGTTCAAGTGGCTCGATTCCATCCAAGTGGACAGTGATCAGGGTTGTTTACTCCAAAAAAAATAAATAAATAATGGGACACTAAATGTAATTTTGGCTTTAATAAGATTTTCCCAATTAGGCAAGAATAAACCTGGTGTCCTCCATGATTCCTGTTCTCTGTTTCCGAAAACAAAGCACTTAAATGTGACGAGCTTGTAATCATAACCTCAGAAGTGGGAAGTAAGACATTTCCGATAGCACGTGAAGGCAGCATTAGAGCAAATAGCCTAAAAGTACTTGTGTTGGGACATTTACTGAACTCACCCTCCAGTCCCGAGGGAACATGGCATCTACCAGTCTGATGAAGTTGGTAATTGAGCATTGAAAGTAGAGCTCCTGGATGATGGCGTCACAGAGGATGGTGGAGGTATCAGAGGGACAGATGTCCATGTTTCCAGCAAACGGGGAGATGGTGAGGGTGGGAGAGGATTCCTCGAAGGGCTGGATGTTTGTGAAACCTCCGTCCATATAGTGCTGGGGAAGTATAGAGGTGTTATATGTCTTGTTTTAAGCTGCATGTTGGTTTAGACTCTGTAGTTCTTAGGCATGTTGTTACAGAGGACATACAGTACAAACACTTTTACTCACCTCGCCTTTATACTGTGGTGGGATCACGCCAGAGTACACAGGGACAAAACAACTGCACAAAAGAGCCTTGTAGGAGACGGAAAGAGGCCACTTAAAGGGTTAATTCACACACACAGAAAAAATTGCACACCCTCAATTCAAGGTGTATATGACTTTCTTTGTTTAGCCAAACACAATCAGAGTTATGTTATAAAGAACCTGGCTTTTCCAAGCTTTGGGAGCGCCTGAGATTTTGAAGCCCAAAAAAAGTGCATCCCTCCATCATAAAAGTAATCCAAAGTACTTCACAGGGTTAATAAATGCCTTCTGAAGCAAAGCCATGCACTTTTGTAAGAACATATCCATATTTATAACTTTGAACCACATTCTAAACTATAATCGCTGGCTTCTGTAACAGCCGTACGCGAATCTAGTTTTGATGTAGGAATATCAGAGCGAGGCGAATTGGTGTTAAATTTGTATGAACCTCACCAAAGTTTAGGTTTCTAGGACTTCTTTTCCTACAAATTTAGTACAAGTACAAATTAGTACGAAATTGCCAACTCATGAAATTGTTAAACTTTCTCATGAGATTGGGCTGCAACAGCTGTAACTGAGCTGTAACATGACACACTACAGTAAACTGAATATTTGTATACATATACATTTTTTAAATGATATGGCATAAATAAAAATTATGCTTACTTTTACAAGCTCATCTTTGGAATGAAATTCCGTCACTAAAACATTTTTCCCGTCAGACATGCGAGTCATGGAAATGTGCAGACGTCCCGTGGCCAGAGTGTGGGCATTATCAGGCAGACATCGCTGCAGTGTGACCTCCAGCCACCGGAAAATATCCACCGTGGGACTGAGAATGCCGAGCGACTGTTGTTTGGTAAATCTTGCAAATTCCAAAAGCTGGTCTCGCACACGTCCTGTGAGAAGAAAAGATTGATTTAATGACTACCAACAGTTCATTTTATATCCTAATTCTTTTTGTCCGAGTGACTTACAGCACACTAATCCCTTGACCAACCTTTAGAAGTACAACACTAGTCCCATAGTCAATAAATGAATGGGGAATATGAACAGAAAGATCTCAGATTACCTAGATTGGACCCACAGACGACCGCTGCAGCCACGAGAGAACCAGCAGACGCGCCATAGACTCTTGGAGCTCCTTGCAGGATCCAGGCCGCGTTATCCAAAAGACTCTGAGCAGCACCGAGTTGGTAAGTTGCTAGAAAGCCAGAACCACAGAAAGACACAGAGAGGTTCTCATTTTTAGAGAGAATGCATAACGGTGATGACATGACTGGAAATATCTCCTCGTGGTCAGATGGTATCAGCTCTTCGGTGCTCTGACTCCAACTTAAGATGAGGACCATCAGAGCAACAACATAAAAACTGACAGTCACGGTGTTGTTAACAACAAAAAACGTAAGAAGGTCCCTCCTTCCACTCTGGAAAACCAGGAATGATCAATTTCTCACATCATGATATCTGAATTAGACCTTTGTGTCTGCACACAAACTTCAGAGGGTATCAGAGGTAAATGGATATTATTGTCATCTTTGGAGCAATACTAATCCCTTGACATTTAGTTTAATGTCTTAAAATGAGCGTAGACATTACCGTAGAGAAGAGCTAAACCATTTCAAGCACATCTATGAAGAGGGAGAATGGATCCAAGAACCGAATCAATAAAGTTGAAACAAAAAGGTATCTTATTCCTCGTCCAAAACCTACGTAGAGACCATTATCTTAAATGCACCTACCGTTCACACAGTCAGTTGATTTGCCGTGAGCAATAATGTGATGTCACTTCCCTCAGCTGAACTCAATGCTCTTTTAGATCAGAGATTCTCAACCGTTTTGACTTTCAAAAGCCTCTCATGTTTGAACAGTATTCAAAGGCCCAGTGATTTTTCCAATTGTTCATGATTTCTAAGATAAAAAATTAAGGATAATATTTTTTATAGAAAAATCTATATTTATTTTTAAGATGTTATGACTTTTCCAGGTTTAGAAATCACACTTTAAAAATTAGGTTGTAAAGGTGTTTCCCTGACATTGGGAATCCCAGTTAAAGAAAGTAAAATAAGAAATATTTAGATTTTTTTTTAAGAAAAAAAAAATAGTTTCGTCTTCTTTTAAGTTATCTTGAGAACCCCTTTTTTAGAACACAACTTTACGGGGTATTTAATTTCATTGACCATTAATCAACATTTGTCTATTTATGTTATAATAATGGTAAGTTTAGAGCCTAATTCTCACTATAGCGATGACTTTTTCCTCAATAAACTCATAATTACTGCTTATTAATAGTTAGTAATGTATTGTTAAGTTTAGGTATTGGATGATTAAGGGAGAATGTGATCAAGCAGAATAAGCCATTAATATGTGCTTTATGTCCTAATAAACAGCCAATATCCTAGTAATTTGCATGTTAATAAGCAACTAGTTCATAGTGAAAATTGAACCCTAAACTAAAGTGTTACCTTCTAGTAGACTAAATTTTATAAAACCAAATGACATATATACTTATAAACAACTTTTTTAACTATTTAAAAAAGCATACAAACTATTTTCGTATTTACTTTTTACCAAAAAAGCCTTAAAAATAAAATAAAACTTCACAAAATACAAACTTTCCCTTCAGCATTCATATTTATTTTAACCTAAATATACATATAAAAAGTATGAGCATCTAATTTGTCAGTTACCTTTATAGCATCAATAGGGAATTCATGAAAACAGATTTCAGTGTACATATTATGGATGCACTTTATTTTACAGTATGTGCACTTACGTGTAATTACAGTGTACTTACCTAAGGAAGCACTAGGGAATATAAAGTCGCTACATGGGTTAAGGTTAGGTTTAGGTGTAGGTTCAGGACTAGTACTTAGTTATTACCCTGAAATTACTATAAGTACATAGTATATTCCAGTGGAATAGGACTGTGAAATAAAGTGTCACCCATATTATTAATGCCGTTTGATTAATTAATGCAGTACAGTTCACAAATCTATAAAAAATAACATTGCATAGTTTTGCAACCTGAGAACGTTTTTCATATCAACTTGACAACGAGACTATGAGAATCAATCATGATTGTTGCGTTGATGAATTTCGTGTAGTTTTCAACACATCCTCACAGCAAACAACTGCATAAACTACCCTGAGTCAAAACTGTGTGAAGTAAACCTAAACTTAGCATCTCCGAAAATATTCCAATGGTTCCTCGACAGGATATCAGCAATCTCTGGGGATGTAGATGGCAGTCTGTATTTCACATCATTCTGAATTTGACGTCCGGCTCTGGGGTCTCCCATTCTAAAAGGCCAGGTTTATTAATGCAGAAGTGAGTGTCATGGGATTGGCGATATGCTGAAGTTGTGGTCAGAGCTGGGACTCGGGGTGGTAGGGGTCGATACAGGTGATACTTCCAGAGCGTCTTCTCTGTAGTCAGGGGACGCGGGACTATCGGGAGACTCTGGCGGTTCAGCACGCTCCGACCTGCCTTGCATTATTTCCTCAGGCGTCTTGAGAAAACTGCGGAAGACCAAGGGCCAGTTTAGTTAGTGACTGAACAACAAAATGTAATTTCACCTGCATGTGTAACATGTTCCTTGTTCAACATCTTTGTTGAGCCTGGAACAACATTCCAATAAAACAATCAGATTTGAGGGACCAGTTTACAGTTTATGTCAAGTTAAGGCTCACAGCCACGGTTAGGTGCTTCTACATCAGTGTTATTCACCGTCATTTCACTCTGGTTTTAGGGATAACTTATGGGTAATGTTAGGGTTAGGGGTAGGGATAGGGTTAAGACTACATTTTCAGACAGGACTGTTGTTCCAGGACCCAGGAATACATCTAACTAAAATCATGAAGTGTGACCAGGACAGCATTTTCCTTTTGGAGAACACCACGCCTACAGTAGTTTAACAATATTAGCAGTTTTAGCTCCCTCTTGTGTGAGTTCAAAAATCTACTGTACTTACTTTGCATTTTAGTGAATTACTACTTTGTCTAAAAAAATTTCTTACTTTAAGTATTTTGTTTAAAGTGTATATAAATTTACTCACTCTTAATTTGTACTATTTTCCACATTTTATAATAAAATTATTAAATCTGACGGATATGGATGAATGGGGACTATTTTCTAATAATACAATTTATACAAAAATAATACACTTTAAAGTTCCCTTGTGGTGAAAATCAAGCTTTTAATGTTGTTTATGTGTCTATATGGTGTTTTTAATATGTTTTAAGACAAATCATGTGCAAATTCATCAGTCGACACCATTGCTGAGGCTTTTCTCCTTAAAACTGCAGTGAACCAAAGATAGTCCCCCTAAAAACGCTCTAAACTTTTAAATGCATAATTTTAGTGATGTTTTAAGGGATGAAATAATTGACTGCAGGGGGATTTTAAAATAATGTAGAGTGTAAACTGAAATATTAAACACTGTAATATTCCATAAAAAAATAAGAATTTTCCATTTTGAATTCATGGTGACCTTAAAGGGTTAGTTCACCCAAAAATGAAAATTCTCTCAGTATTTACTCACCCTCATGTTGTTCCAACCCCGTAAGACCTTCGTTAATCTTCGGAACACAAATTAAGAAATTTAAGATATTAAGATCACTCCTGCATACTAGTCCATAGGCTTCTTGAGGGAATGACACTTGCTGGCATCTAAAAGTCATTAAAGACATCGTTAAAATAGTCAGAGTGACTACAGTTGCTCAATCTTAAGTTTATCAAACGACGAGAATACTTTTTGTGCGCCAAAACGAACAAAAATAACGACTTTATTTCAAATGTTTACTTCTCTATGGGCCTGTAGTCAGTTAACGTATGTGATAGCGTAGAGCTACGTCACACGTAGGCTCACTATTGGCCGACGCTGGTCATGTGTGTGATGCGTGTGACGTACAATAACAGAAGCTTGCGCTATTAAACTAGTAACCTGACTCGAGGCAGAGAGAGAAATAAACGAATAGTTGAAATAAAGTCGTTATTTTTGTTGTTTTTTGCACACAAAAGGTGTTCTCGTTGCTTGATAAAGTTAAGATTGAGCCCCTGTAGTCACTTGGACTATTTTAACAATGTCTTTAATGACTTTTCAGGGCCAGCAATTGTCATTCCCTCAAGAAGCCTATGGGCTAGTATACAGGAGTGATCTTAATATCTTAAATATCTTAATTTGTGTTCCGAAGATGAACGAAGGTCTTACGGGGTTGGAACAACATGAGGGTGAGTAAATACTGACAGAATTTTCATTTTTGGGTGAACTAACCCTTTAAAAATGAACTTGAAGTACACTACAAATGCACATTCAATACAATTACACTTCTTTGTTACAAAGGGTATGACTCAAATGAAAGTATATAGGAATTATATCACCATCACCATCAACTAACAACTAACATAAGTCGACTCTGACATTTGATTTATGAGCAAGAACAAACAAATACTAATGTGCTTCAAATGACTCCACTTACCGGAAGAGCAGTCTCTGCCCCGTCTCTTTCTTGATAATGTTGAGCTTGTAGTAATGGCGCAATGCTCTAGACATTTTCTCATAGGTCATATTGGCCCTGTTCTGCAATAACAAACAGAGCCGATTATTGCAGTAGCACCTCAATGAGATCCATGGGGAGGATTCGGATCAAGATCCAAGGGGTGGAGATGGGTAGGATTAGGGTTGGGTTTAGGGATTTGGGGTGGGTGTATGTATCTGAATCCGACTCCTCCCCGTGGATTTCATGTTCTGCAGTGAGAACCATCTCGATTATCGTCAATAACGCTTAACAACACAGAAGAGTCTCCTGTTAAAGTACCTTGTGGTTGCCCCAGAGTCGTGCCAGTCCATTGGGATCCACCACTCTGAAGACCATGGAGTCCGATTCCTCCCAGCGTATGAAGGCCTTATACCGACTGTCCGACAGCAGGTGGTACACATAGTCCCATAACAGTTTGCAGTCTAATGAAAGGATGGAAGGGTCATGTTACTTTGTGCTTTTTGACACACTGTAATTTGTATTCTTTGTTTCTTCATTTGCAGGGATTGGATATTATTAAATGATATCAGCCATAGTTGATGTCTCCAACAACATGCGTGAGCACCTGGAATCTTTCCATTGGCCTCAGTGGTGTGTGTGGTGTTTGCAGGTTTACTGGACAGGTTGAGAGGTTCATCTGTACAGAAAACATTTACAGGCTGTCTGGTTTTGTCTGGAGATTTCTGTTGCAGTCCTTCCTTGGGAGAATGTTGAGAAAGCTCTGCTGAATACGGGTAAACATTGAGCTATGAAAACTTAAAGATCAAAAGTCAAATTTGTAGTAAAAAACAAACTCATCCATATCCTATATTAGTGGATCTCAACCAGAGGGCCGGCCGGGACACACTTGGAGGCCACAAGATGGACGCGCTTTGGTGGGTCCTTTAAATATAACAAACAAGAAATGCCACTATCCTAGGGGTGGATGATACACCCGTGGACACAATTAACCGCTACAAATGTACATGTGACTGTGCTGTCACAAAAGCTTATGTGTATTTAATCATTGATGTTTAGAAACTAGTGATTTAAAACCCCTGAAACACAATAAGAACTAAGCAAAGAGAGACTAATTTGGCTTGAACAGTTACTGTATGTGTCAAAATTACCATCTTTGCAAGTAAACACAGTCAGTAATGTCTTAACCCGTTTAATCCCACCGCAGGTTTGTTCTTATTTATGGAAGCTCTACAAATGTTGTTATTGACTTTGGGCAAGACATTCAACTTTTAAATGACAAAATACATTGTCTTGATTAAAATCAATTAATGTCATGTGACTAGTTTGAAAGTTCACTTCCTGCTTGCACATTTAGAAGAAGATGTCTTCCTTTGACTACTACAAAAAGTAGTATATAAAACATCTTAATTTACAGATAGAACTATCATATTTTGTACATATATTCTTTAAAGGGTCTACTACTGATATATTTTGATAACTTATACTTCTGCATACATATTTTGCTAGTAAGACTTGTAAATTTGTTTACGTATATAACACAGTGCTTCCATTGAAAACACAGGTATTGGCTGGCATTGGCAGGTATTGGCAATTCTACACGGAATATGCCACATGAGGAGGATGGATGATCTAGGCAAAGGAGAAGTGCTCACTAACACAGATTTAGACAGATTTGTGAACAATATTTCAGAGAAATATGCCTTTTGTGTACATAGAAAAGGTCTTAGATCTTTGAGTTCAGCTCATGAAAAATGGGGGCAAAAACAAAAGTATTGCTTTTATTATTTTGCAGTGTTGTAGTCGAGACCAAAGGGAGTCGAGTCCGAGTCGAGACCAAGACCAAAGGGAGTCGAGTCAGAGTCGAGACCGAGACCAAAGAGTGTCTGGTCCGAGGCAAGACCAGAGAGGTTGGTGTCACGTAGTGATTTTGTGTGTTTTCGTTATTAGTTATTGCCCGTCTATTATTTATCCCAGGTGTTTCTCATTTCTCACGCCCCCTTGTTATCTTGTCTAGCTCGTTTGTCCTTGATTATTTAAGCCCTGTGTTTCTGCCCTGTCTTTGTTGGTTGTTGAATTTATGTGTGTTACGTTGGTGCTTTCATGATTCTCGAGTCCTGCTTCTAGTCTTGTGTCTTGTTTCAAGTTTGTTAATAAAGCGACACTGCGTTTGGACCGAGCCTCAGCTCTGTTTCTCCGCACAGCGTCACAGTTGGATAAGCTAAGGTTGGAGACTTAAAGATATCTTTAAGAATATGTAAAATATTTGGTGGTAACAATAAATTGGCACCATACTCAAACAGTAAACCAAATATACCATGGAATCATGTACACTGTAATGGTAAAAAGGCCACATAGTGGTGTAGTGGTAATTTTATGACTTAAAATTATTACAATCAGATATTGCTCTTTAACATAACATAACTGCACACGAATTCTGTGTGGCTCTTATATGCAAACTGAATTCTGGATGATAAGGCAGACATTTTCGATACATAGTTGAGCTAGAGGCTCCACATCACATCTGACCTGGGTCCTTTCACGTTGACGTTTCAATCATACAATTTAAAGAAATATTAACATCAGTTTTGTAGTACTCGAGACTCGGACTCGTCTCGGACTCGGTCTCGAGACCATATTTTAATGGTCTTGGTCTTGTCATGGACTCGTGTGCATTTGGTCTCGGAATTGACTCGTACTCGAACATTTTTTTTTTTAGGACTCGGAATTATTCCCGAGTCCACTCGAGTTCAATTCAAAATATTTTTCATGATTATTAATGTTTGTTAATAAAGTATTTCTTTAAATTGATTGACACGCCCAGTGATTGGTGATTTTCTAGTGCGCAACTGCGCATGACAAATTGTAATAAAATTACTTTTAACACCACCTACTATGTGGCCTTTTTACCCTAAACTGATCATATTTTTTAAACTCTAAGTAAATTTAGTAAAAAAAAAAAAAGGATTTCTCTAAGTAAATTAGGTAATCAACCCTCACTGGTCTCGGTCTCGACTCGGACTCGACCGTCTCTGGTCTCGGACTCGACTCGGACTCGACTCTCTATGGACTCGGTCTTGACTCGGACTCGACTCTCTCTGGTCTCGGTCTCGACTCGGACTCGAGTGAGGTGGTCTCGACTACAACACTGATTAACATACAGTAATAATCATGACATACTGTATTTTGAATGGGACTCGAGTGGACTCGGGAATAAGTCCGATTCCGAGTCAATTCCGAGTCAAAATGCACACGTGTCCATTGCAAGACCGAGACCATTAAAATATGGACTCGAGACCGAGTCCGAGTCAGAGTCTTGAGTACACAACACTGTAATTTTGTTCAGTGTAGTTATCAGTATCCCAAAAACGTTCAACTGGTTGGACGTTCTGGACGTACGTGACCCCCTTTCCCCCACCCCAAATTGAAAGTGACTGTACCGGGAGTACCAGGGTGAAACAGCCCATTGGCCAGGTAGACTATTGAATGGCGATGCAGAGGTGAACCATCTGGAGGATTGGACAGATGTTCATGAGAACCAATTGGTGTGCCCCACACATGACCACAAACAACCCTTTCTACAATGTACGGCCCATCTTCAGTGTACTGAATGAGTCCACACAGATCTCCCTGAAACTGGCCTAGGACAGGGCCCAAGTGTAGACATGGTCTAGCTAGCCCATGGGGTCTAGCCGAACAAGCGGAAGTTCCTCCAGGGTGTAACTTTGTACATGACAACCTTTTCACCTCACTAAGGGCCAATCCCAATTCTACCCCTTACCCCTTCACTTTCCCCTTCCCCTCCGTTTTGCGCATCCACGTGAAGGGGTAGGGCTGTCCCAATTCTCTTTTGGTTGGAGGGGGAGGGCTAGGGGAAAGGGCCAGATAGCCCTTCAAACGAAGATTTTTCGGGAGCACACTTCAAACGAAAGGGGTATGAGAAGTGTCACTGCTAACCCAGGCTACAGACGCAAAATGGCTGCCCAAGCGAAAAAGGAGACCCATAAATGTAAGTATTTGTGGCTTTAATAAGTATTATAACTACAAACAATGATTTGCTTTATGTTACATTCAATATTGTGTTCATTTTTACGGTCAGTTTCTTCACAGAATCGTTTGTAAAAAAAATTCGCTAAAATTACTGTAGTTTGCTAACGATAGTCCCGCAACATATTTTCGTCGTCTCCGTTGTTTCCTGCTAACTTCACAAGATGCAAGAAAATAGCTGTAACCCACGCGACTGAGGTGTCGACGGCATCTTGAAAGTTGTGATAAACATCGGCGCATCTCCTGTGACGTAGGCGCTAGCGACGACTTATAATGACGTTTAACGGAGGCGTAGTGGTGTCCCATTTCTTAGGGGAATATTTTCACCGCTACGTATTGCCACTCTGTTTCAAGGGTCAAGGGGAAGGCGAAGGGGTAGGGCTAGGGGAAAGGGAAGGGGTAAGGGGTAGAATTGGGATTGGCCCTAAGCCTCCTTCATGAAATGACAAAACCAGATATTGGATGTCTTGGAATGAATTGTGTCAATAGGTCTAATTGAAGAATTTGAATGAATTCTGACTGTTGTTTCCCACCGGTCACTATTGTGACCGAGTA